>NC_134357.1:491740411-492040411 GCF_048569485.1 Anomaloglossus baeobatrachus
ATAGTGATCTGCACGAATCGCTTAGCGTATACTTGTTTGTGTGGGCCTAGTTATTATCAGTCTAAGGATATATATATTTATACACAATACTCCTTTTATCCGCTGATGCAATTTCACTTCTCTTCTCCTGCTGTCTCGGAGCTTCAACCCACTTGTCTGAAATCTCATGAACAGCGTCCTCTTTGTGTCCTCCGCAGGTGGAAATATTTTTACTTGTCTTCTTCATACTTTTACGTAGATATCATTCCAGACAGACAGAAAGAGAACAGTTCTCATTAAGACAGTGGGAAAGATAGACAGAGATGGATAGAGGAAAACTTTTTACCGCTGTGAGACTGTGACCGGGGTTATCTATGACGGCCGGTATGTCTCGCCCAGGTTGTGCTCACTCCATGATAGAAAGTAAATCCACTATAGGGTTAATGCTGTTTCCCTACAGGCTTAAGGAAGGGTTAAAAGGAAACAGGAACGAGGGCAGGTGTGCCGGGTGTGGGGGAAGTGACCAGAACTTCCTGAGCCCTCTGCTGGAGAGGCACATGTATTTTGTTATGGACTTTTTGTTTGGACATTAAACACCGTGTGCTGTGAACCTTGATGCCTGGATCCCGTGTCTTCTGCTGCGCAGCCGACCGCGCTACCTCACATATGGTGGAGAATCGGCGGGCATGACAGCCGGTGAGGTGTAGCATCCATCCCTGGTGACCCAGCTGCGCATGTCCTGGATTCGAGCGGCTATACTACAGCCCAAACCCGGCGACGCCATGGAGGACATACTAAAGCATTTGGCTCAGGCTAATGCACAGCAGCAACAGACCAATGCACACCTGCTCCAATCCTTGCAAGTGCAGGAAAAAAAACTCCAAGAACAGTTGGATCAGGCCAATGCACGTCAGCAGCAATCCTTGCAAGTGCAGGTCAAAATGCACCAAGAACAGATGGAGCAGGCCAATGCACGTCAGCAGCAAGCCTTACAATTGCAGGAAAAAAGGCACCAAGAACAGATGGTTCTCCTGGCCAAGTCGATCCGTGCCGGACCGGCAGCAACAACCCCGGGACCGGGTGACGACGGCAGCGTCCGGAAAGCGGTGAGACAAGCGTTGCAAAAGATGACCCCGGGTGATGATGTGGAAGCGTTCCTGGCGGTGTTTGAGCGGGTGGCCGAGCGGGAAAAGCTGCCGACCCCGCAGTGGGCTGAGGTATTGTCGCCCTATCTGACGGGGGAACCCCAAAAAGCGTACCTGGACCTCGGTACCGAGGACGCCATTGACTATGTGACCCTGAAAGCCGAAATACTGGCTCGGTTGGGGGTGAATACCTATGTACGGGCTCAGCGGGTAAATCAGTGGTTCTATGAGGAAGCCAAACCCGTACGCTCCCAGGCCTATGACTTATTACATCTTGTAAAAAAGTGGTTGCAGCCTGACACTCTGAGCCCGGCGCAAATGGTGGAAAGGGTAGTAGTGGATCGTTTTGTGCGCACTTTACCCGTCACCGTTCAACGGTGGGTAGGACAGGGTGACCCGAGTACCCTGGACCAATTAGTGTCCCTGGTAGAGCGGCATGTGGCTACGCAGGACTTGATACGGGACACTGAGACTTTGCGTACCGCCCGTCGGTCCGGCCCCTCCAAGCCTAGGGCCAAGGACCCACCGCCGACACCGGTACAGGAGTCCGCTACCATCCTGGCTGAGGCCGCGCCTGCCGTTCCTGAGGTCCGGAAGGCCATGTACCCTAAACGACAACTTGTCAAGGGGGTTTCCTTCCCTATTAGATGTTGGCGGTGCCAGCGGGTGGGACATATGGAAGCCCAGTGTCCACTCACCACGGAGCCCATGGATTGTGGGGTTACCCGGCGGGGTTCAATGTATGCTCAGGTGGTGTGTACCGCTGACCTGGTCTCCCCAGAGACAGAGCCCCACTTGTGCCAAATACAGGTGAATGGATGTCCGGTTACAGGATTGTTGGATTCCGGAAGCTTAGTGACCCTTGTGCGATCCACCTTGAGAGCTAAAGTAAAGGCCACAGGACGCACTGTGGGGGTGGTTTGCATACATGGGGACCGCCACGACTATCCCACGGGGATTGTCACCATCACAGCACCTTGCGGTCAGGTGCAACATGAGGTGGGACTTCTTAACACTCTTCCTTATGACGTGATCCTAGGAAGGGATCTGCCCTATTTTTGGACTTTATGGAGGGGACCCCCTAAGTCCCCTCAGATATTGGTCGGTCCGGGACCTGAGCCCTACAATCCTGAATCCGGGACACCTGCCGTAGGGGTCACGATGATAGGGACAGAGTGTGAACCCGATAGGTCACCCCTAGAGGTATTGGCAGGAGAGGCTGAGACGGTCGAGCCCATCCCGGAGTTGGAGGCGTCCCCGGATACGTTTGGGACAGCCCAACTCCAGGACCCTACGTTAATACATGCCCGGAGTCGGGTGACAGTAGTTGACGGGGTGGCACAGCTGCCCAGTGCCCAGGTAAGGTACCCCCATTTCGCTCTTAAGCAGGATTTACTCTACCGGGTAGATGAAATACGGGGCGTAGGGGTAGAACAGTTGGTGGTGCCCCAGCCGCATCGCCGGCGGGTCCTCGACTTGGCTCATAAACACCTGATGAGTGGCCACCTAGGGGTCAAGAAAACGCAGGAGCGAATATTGCAAAGGTTCTATTGGCCCGGGGTCTTTGGGGAGGTAAAACGGTTCTGCGAAACCTGCCCGGAGTGTCAGCTTACTGCACCCCTGACCCATTTTCGCAGTCCGTTGGTACCGTTACCCATTATAGAAGTCCCTTTTGAACGGATAGGGATGGATCTGGTGGGGCCCCTCGTAAAGTCCGCTCGAGGGCACCAACACATCCTAGTGATCGTTGACTATGCCACCCGGTATCCCGAGGCGATACCTCTCAGACATACTGCAGCAAAGCTTATAGCTCGGGAGTTGTTTGCTGTGTTCTGCCGGGTGGGATTGCCCAAGGAGATCCTTACGGATCAGGGGACCCCATTCATGTCTAAAGTGACCAAAGAGCTATGCCGGCTACTCCAGATCAAGCAGTTGCGTACGTCTGTGTATCATCCGCAAACGGACGGTTTAGTCGAGCGTTTCAATAAAACCCTGAAAACCATGCTAAGAAGGGTGATTTCAAAAGACGGGAAAGACTGGGATATGATGCTTCCCTATTTGATGTTTGCCATACGTGAGGTGCCACAGGCATCCACGGGGTTTTCGCCTTTTGAATTGTTATACGGGCGACATCCCCGGGGATTGTTGGACCTGGCAAAGGAAACATGGGAACAAGAGCCCACCCCCCATAAAAGTGTGATTGAACACATTTTGGGTATGCAGAACCGCATAAGCGCGGTCATGCCAATTGTGAAGGAGCACTTACAGGAGGCTCAGGCCGCGCAAAGCGGCCGCTACAATAGACAAGCCACCGTGCGGACCTTTAAACCCGGGGATCGGGTGTTGGTATTGATCCCCACGGCGGAGAGCAAATTCCTGGCTCAGTGGCAAGGCCCCTACGAGATAAAGGAAAGAGTAGGGGTGGTTAACTATAAAGTATTGCAGCCCGGTAGGCGGAAACCTGAACAAATATACCATGTCAACCTATTAAAACCTTGGCAGGAACGGGAAAGCCTGATGGCTGTTTTTTTCCCCACCTCCCTCCTCTTCGGGTCGTTCACATCCGGCTCCAGCGACCTCCGGAGAGGACGAACCGGAAGTAAGGATTGGAGAAGCCCTCACCAAGCAACAGAGGCGAGAGGCCAGACGGTTGGTTCAGCAGAACCCCGATGTCTTCTCCGAGCTGCCCGGTAGGACCAGTCTGATACGACATGATATTGTCACCGAGCCCCACCTGAAGGTACGCCTGAAGTCATACCGGGTGCCGGAGGCTCGACGACAAGCCATATCGGAGGAAGTAAAGACAATGTTACGCCTGGGGGTCATCGAAAAATCCCGGAGTGAATGGGCTAGTCCGATTGTCCTAATACCAAAACCCGATGGCTCCTTAAGGTTCTGCAATGACTTTAGGAGATTGAACGAAATATCCAAGTTCGATCTCTACCCCATGCCCCGGGTGGATGAGCTGATTGATAGGCTGGGACAGGCGCGATATTTTACCACGCTCGACCTGACCAAAGGGTACTGGCAGGTGCCACTAACGGAGTCCGCCAAGGAGAAAACAGCTTTTGTTACGCCGGAGGGTCTCTTCCACTATGTTGTCTTGCCTTTTGGGTTACATGGCGCTCCGGCCACGTTCCAGAGGTTGATGGACTTAGTGCTGGAACCCCACCAGGCGTATGCATCAGCGTACCTGGATGACATCATTATTTACAGCTCCGATTGGCAGACCCACTTGGAACAGGTACAAGCGGTGGTGGACGCGCTTCGAACAGCCGGATTGACAGCCAATCCCAAGAAATGTGCATTGGGACTCACGGAAGCCCGCTACTTGGGCTACGTGATAGGCCAAGGAGTGATTAAGCCCCAAATTAACAAGGTTGAGGCGATCCAGAAGTGGCCTAGACCCCTGACCACGAAGCAGGTTAGGGCCTTCCTGGGTATCGTGGGGTACTACAGGAGGTTTGTAAAGGATTTTGCGGGACTATCAGCCCCCTTGACGGACCTTCTCAAAGGCAAGAAGTCCGTCATGGTGCGGTGGACTCCGCAGGCCGAGGACTCCTTCCGGGCCCTGAAGGGGGTCCTGTGCGGACAGCCCGTTCTGGTCAACCCTGATTTCCGGAAGGAGTTCATAGTACAGACTGACGCCTCGGAGGTCGGCCTGGGGGCAGTGCTGTCTCAGGTGGTTCAGGGGGAGGAACACCCCGTCACCTTCTTGAGTAGGAAGCTCACCCCTCCCGAGCGGAATTATAGCGTAGTGGAGAAGGAGTGCCTGGCGATCAAGTGGGCCTTGGAGTCCCTACGCTATTACCTGCTGGGACGGCAGTTTCGCTTGGTGACGGATCACTCTCCACTGGTCTGGATGAGGTCCGCCAAGGAACGGAATGCCCGGGTTACCCGGTGGTTCCTTTCTCTGCAGAACTTCCGGTTTACGGTTGAACACCGGGCCGGTAGGTTGCAGGGCAACGCCGATGCCTTGTCCCGCGGCCCGTGCTTGATGGCTGGAGTTCAACCCCGCACGCTTGAACTGAGGGGGGGGGTATGTGAGACTGTGACCGGGGTTATCTATGACGGCCGGTATGTCTCGCCCAGGTTGTGCTCACTCCATGATAGAAAGTAAATCCACTATAGGGTTAATGCTGTTTCCCTACAGGCTTAAGGAAGGGTTAAAAGGAAACAGGAACGAGGGCAGGTGTGCCGGGTGTGGGGGAAGTGACCAGAACTTCCTGAGCCCTCTGCTGGAGAGGCACATGTATTTTGTTATGGACTTTTTGTTTGGACATTAAACACCGTGTGCTGTGAACCTTGATGCCTGGATCCCGTGTCTTCTGCTGCGCAGCCGACCGCGCTACCTCACACCGCTCTTATAAAACAATAGCTGCTGTGAAACGTGGGCATGGTGGAGAAGTAGTACATAGGATAAACCATCACTTTAGCCCCCATGCACATTACACTAATGCAGACTGACGATATTGATGGGTTCGGCTGACAATCCAATGTCTATGGAGGCCCCTGACAATTGATTGTGGGGAGTTAAGGATTCAGCATCTCCAAATTCAGACTGCTGATTCCTCTGTTCTCTTAGGCTGTGTGCACACGTTGCGTTTTTGTCACAAAACCTGAAGGGTTTGCAAAGTGAATGAGAATCCTTAAGTCTCATGCACACATTGCTTATTTTTGACTTGCAGATTTAGTGCAGATATTTCAGCACTGGAGTGGCACTTTAAATGTGAGTCTACTTTCACTGTCTTAGGCCTCTTTCACACGTTCGTGAAAAACCACGCACGTTTTTCAGGGACGTGTCAGAGGTGCGTTTTGCCCCCCGTGAGCCGTGTTTATGGGCTACGTGTGTTCTCCGTGTGTTATCCGTGAAAACACACGGAGAACGTGAACTTTCTGCTCACCTGTCTCTGGCGTCGCTATCCGCAGTGCTAATCTTCGATCGCCGGTCCTGCCGACTCCCCGCTGCTGCTGCTTCCGGCCGCAGTGAATTGAATATTGAACATAATGAACATGATGAGCGGAGGTCGGAAGCAAGTGACAGCAGCGGCAGAGACAGGAGGGCTGGAGAAGGTGAGTAAAGTTTTTTTTTTATTTTCTCAAACACCTGTTTTTTCTGGCGCGTGTCACACGGAACACCTCCGTGTGGTCCGTTTGCGTTCCGTGTGACTCCCGTGATGCCGGAGAAAAATGGACATGTTGACGTGTGGTGCACACGGACACACATATGCTCCACACGTACACACGGTCCATGGCAAAACACGCACGTGAGCGCAGACCCATTGATTTTAATGGGTCTACGTGTGCCCGTGTTCAAAGCACCACTCCAGTGGTGCAATCAAATAAAGACTGACGTGGTGCTTTAAAGGACTTGCGTGATAATATCACTAAGGGGTACTTTGCACGCTGCAACATCGCAAGCCGATGCTGTGATGCCGAGCACGATAGTCCCCGCCCCTGTCACAGCTGTGATATCCTTGTGATAGCTGCCGTAGCGAACATTATCGCTACGGCAGCTTCACATGGACTCACCTGTCCTGGGACGTCGCTCTGGCCGGCGACCTGCCTCCTTATTAAGGGGGCGGGTCGTACGGCGTCACTGCGACGTCACACGGCAGGCGGCCAATAAGAGCGGAGGGGCAGAGATGAGCGGGATGTAAACATCCCGCCCACCTCCTGCCTTCCGCATATCCTGCGGACGCCGCGGTGACACCGGTAGGAGATGTTCCTCGCTCCTGTGGCTTCACACACAGCGATGTGTGCTGCCGCAGGAGCGAGCAACAACATCGGACTGTCGCGTCAGCGTAATTATGGATTACGCCGACACTACACCGATGATACGATTATGACGCTTTTGCGCTCGTTAATCGTATCATCTAGGCTTTACACACTACGATGTCGCCTGCGATGCCGGATGTGCGTCACTTTCATTTGACCCCACCGACATCGCACCTGCGATATCGTAGTGTGCAAAGTACCCCTAAGGAACAGCAGGCAACTTGTGAAATCCAATGTGGAGAACAACGTTAAGCAGCAGACATAGGGGAAGGGAGTAGAGTCGAGAAAGATACATAAGGAAATTTTTTTATATGGGTACTACTGCTGATATTAAGATAGACATTGGAAACAGGATTACTATGTGGTGTCCAGTTGCGCAGTGTAGGGAAAGGCAAAGACAGGGAAGATTGTTGCATGTGCCAAATTTTAGTATGGGTGTGTGCAAAATTTGGTTATAATTATGGATAGGGTAATTAAATGGTTACATTTTTTATCCTTGTTAATGGGCTGTGGCTTGATCTCGAGTCATGGAGACATGATGAATGAACAATCTGTAGGAAGGCTAAGTAGGTCAACCAGGGTTTTCTCCTCCACTATCTTGATAGTATCAAACCACCGGATTGCTAGTCTTCCTCTTCGCCTTGTTCCTTCCAACCATTATGTCCTTCTCCAGTGATTACTCTCTTTGTATGAGGTGTCCACAGTAGGTCAGTCGTAGCTTGGTGATCTTTGCCTTGAGCGACATAACTGGCTTGATTTGTTTCAAAATTGATTGTTTGTTCTTCTTATCATACATGGTATTGATAACTTACTTCTCCAGCACCAAATTTCGAAGGCGTTGAGGCTTCTTCTGTCTTGTTTCTTTATCGTCCAGGTTTAGCATCCATATGTTACTACAGAACAATACAAATTATGTACGAGCCGTGTCTTCGTCACCAGTGAAATGTTCCTTGATTTGAAAACCTTGTCCAGTGTCTTCATTGATTTGCCCATAGATATTCTCCTATTGACTTCCCGTGTTGTCGCTGCATCTTGAGTGATCATTGATCCAAGTAGGTTGAAGTCCTCTTCCAGTTTGTTGCCTTCCATCTCTAATGTGTCCCAGTCATACCTGGGAGCAGTCCATATCTTTGTCTTCTTTATATAGAATAGAAGTCCCATTATCGAGCTTTCCATCTTGACACTCTGTAATAAGTCCTTCATTCCATCTACACTTGTTGCTATCATCGTATCATCTGTGTATTTAAGATTGTTGATAACTCGTCCAGCAATTTTGATTCCTTCTTCTTTTTCAGCAAGTCCAACCTCCCTGAAAATAGCTTCTGGATATATATTGAAAAAAATTGTGACAGGATGCCACCTTGTCTGACGCCTTGCTCTACTTTGAACCATGCTGTGTCACCATGTTCCGTTCAGACTGTTGCTTCTTGGTTGATGTAAAGGTTCTTAATGAGGCCAATCAGATGGTCCAGCACACCCATATTCCAAAGTTTCTGTGGATTAACACAGTAGAAGGCTTCGCTGTAGTCAATGAAGCAAAAATAGAGATCTTTGTTATATTCTTTGGCCTTTTCCATTATTCATTCAATGTTAGCAATTACATCTCATGTTCCTCTGCCTTTTCTGAATCCTGCTTGTTCCTCTGGCAGCTCTTTGTCACAGACTGTAGGATCTTCAGTAGTGTTTTGCTGGCATGAGGTATGAGCGCAATAGTCCGATAGGTCTACAGTCGGTAGCATTTCCCTTCTTTGGAATAGGAATAAATACTTATCTAACCCATTGTCTATATCTGTTCACACAGGCTCGTGATGGCATCAACTGCTGCTTCAGAAGACTTTATTAGCTCTATTGGATTATTGTCACATTCCTGCACTTTGTTGTTTGACTGAAGCTTTAAAAATGTATATAAATTGTCACATTTTCTTTTAGATTTTATTAATTTTTTTGTTATCTTTAAAACGTTTTTTATTTTTATCAAAAAGCAGGAAAAAAATAGATGGCTTTCCCAGGAACATTGTCTTGACAAGCACAGGAGTCATCAGATGACCCTGGCTGTCATAAAAACCCATCGGCGCCCCACGACCATGTCACAGGCCACCGATGGGAGCGGGAAATGACGTGCTCTGCGCCGGCATGTGTCAGATATTGGCAGAGGGATTTAACTGGTTAACAGCTGCATGCTGATCTCCAATCTACCCGCAGTTGTTAGAGACCCATGGTGGCTTGATCAGGTCAGCCATCGTGTGCAGGGAGAGATGCGGGCTCAGTGTGTGAGCCTGCATCAAAGGCAGGGAAACGACCTTTAACGTAAATATACGTTAATGGTCGTGGAGGGGTTAAAGTGCACCTCATGTACCCGTCACTTAGGTGACGTCATCATGCTTTTTACATAAAAAAAAAATCAAAGTGTAGCTAATAATATGTATATAATAATAACAAATTTCATACCACAAACCCACAATATGCAAATAAGTAGATTCACCCCAGCGGCTGATGCTGAAGATTCTTTCAAGTTGTTTACATCATGTCTGTCGCATCACCCCATAAACGCTGGCTGTATGCCATATAAAAATGCGAGATTTCACTACTTATCTATAGCTCTCATGGTTCTGAATAAAGAAAAGTTCTGGGTATGGTCACACATCACATCAGTCAACGCTGTATGGACAGAGTCAGAAAGGGTAAGGACTATGGATGATCGAATATCACACATATTCGGCAATATTCGGCTTCGCGAATATCTGATGAATAGGTCGGCGCTATGCGAATATTCGATGCGCAATGTGAATCTATGGGAAGCCCAAATAGGTGCTATTCGGCAACTATTCGGGTTTCCCATAGACTTACATTGCGCATCGAATATTCGCAAATAGTCGAATAGCGGCGACCTATTCGGCGAATATGGGCGTTGCCGAATATTTGTGTTGTTCGATCATCCCTAGTAGGGACCCCAGTGACAACTTACATGTCCAGCTGTCAGTTTATTATTTCCAGGAGGAATAATAGAGGAACTGCTTAACATAGAAGATAAGATAAGATGCTATTTTATGCAAAACTAGAAGGTGGCCCGATTCTACGCATCGGGTATTCTAGAATTTACGTATTGTGTAGTTAATGTATGATTTTTGTTATATATATATATATATATATAGATGTTGTGTGTAGTTACCAAGTGTTTGTGTAGGGCGCTGTACATGTTCTGGGTGTTGTCTGGGTGTGGCGGGGGGTGAGAGCGGTGTTGTATGTGTGTTGCGTTGTTTGTGGAGCGCTATGTGTCTGTAGCATTGTGTGTGTTGCGCGGTTTGTGTGGGTGTGGTGTGTTTTGGGGGGAGGTATGTTTTGTGCAATGTGTGTGTGTTGCGTGGTATGTGCGTATATTTATGTATGCCGCGGTGTTTGTGTGTTGGGTGTTGTGTGTGTGCGTCTGTGTACGGCGGTGTTTGTGGTTCCCAGTGTGTGTGTGGTGTGTTGTGTGTGTGTGTTGGGGGGAGGTGTGCACCTCCCATCGTGCTCCATCCCCCATGCTGCGCACCCCCCATCGTGCTCCATCCGCCATGCTGCGCACTCTCAAACGTGCTCCATCCGCCATGCTGCGCACTCCCAAACGTGGTCCATCCGCCATGCTGCGCATTCCCAAACGTGCTCCATCCGCCATGCTGCGCACTCCCAAACGTGCTCCATCCGCCATGCTGCGCACTCCCAAACATGCTCCATCCGCCATGCTGCGCACTCCCAAACGTGGTCCATCCGCCATGCTGCGCAGTCCCAAACGTGCTCCATCCGCCATGCTGCGCACTCCCAAACGTGCTCCATCCGCCATGCTGCGCACTCCCAAACATGCTCCATCCGCCATGCTGCGCACTCCCAAACCTGCTCCATCCGCCATGCTGCGCACTCCCAAACGTGGTCCATCCGCCATGCTGCGCAGTCCCAAACGTGCTCCATCCGCCATGCTGCGCACTCCCAAACGTGCTCCATCCCCCATGCTGCGCACTCCCCATCGTGCTCCATCCCCATGCTGCGCACCCCCCATCGTGCTCCATCCCCCATGCTGCACCAGCATCAGCCTCTCTGCCCCCAGCATCAGCCTCTCTGCCCGCAGCATCAGCCTCTCTCCTCCCAGCATCAACCTCTCTCCTCCCAGCATCAGCCTCTCTCCTCCCAGCATCAGCCTCTCTGTCCCCAGCATCAGCCTCTCTCCTCCCAGCCTCAGCCTCCCCCAGCATCAGCCTCTCTTCTCTCAGCCTCCCCCCTCCCAGCCTCCCTCCTCCCAGCCTCCCCCAGCATCAGCCTCTCTCCTCCCAGCCTCCCCCAGCATCAGCCTCCCCCAGCATCAGCCTCCCTCAGCATCAGCCTCTCTCCTTCCAGCCTCCCCCAGCATCAGCCTCTCTCCTCCCAGCCTCCCTCTTCCCAGCCTTCCCCAGCATCAGCCTCCACCTCCCAGCCTCCCTCAGCATCAGCCTCCCCCAGCATCAGCCTCTCTCCTTCCAGCCTCCCCCAGCATCAGCCTCCCCCAGCATCAGCCTCTCTCCTTCCAGCCTACCCCAGCATCAGCCTCCCCCAGCATCAGCCTCTCTCCTCCCAGCCTCCCTCCTCCCAACCTCCCCCAGCATCAGCCTCCCCCTCCCAGCCTCCCCCAGCATCAGCCTCCCCCAGCATCAGCCTCTCTCCTTCCAGCCTCCCCCAGCATCAGCCTCCCCCAGCATCAGCCTCTCTCCTCCCAGCCTCCCCCAGCATCAGCCTCTGCCTCCCAGCCTCCCCCAGCATCAGCCTCTCTCCTCCCAGCCTCCCCCAGCATCAGCCTCTCTCCTCCCAGCCTCCTCCAGCATCAGCCTCTCTCCTCCCAGCCTCCCCTAGCATCAGCCTCCCCCTCCCAGCCTCCCCCAGCATCAGCCTCTCTCCTTCCAGCCTCCCCCAGCATCAGCCTCCCCCAGCATCAGCCTCTCTCCTCCCAGCCTCCCCCAGCATCAGCCTCCCCCTCCCAGCCTCCCCCAGCATCAGCCTCCCTCAGCATCAGCCTCTCTCCTTCCAGCCTCCCCCAGCATCAGCCTCCCCCAGCATCAGCCTCTCTCATCCCAGCCACCCCCAGCATCAGCCTCCCCCAGCATCAGCCTCTCTCCTCCCAGCCTCCCCCAGCATCAGCCTCCCCCAGCATCAGCCTACACCCTCCCAGCCTCCCCCAACATCAGCCTCCCCCAGCATCAGCCTCTCTCCTTCCAGCCTCCCCCAGCATCAGCCTCTCTCATCCCAGCCACCCCCAGCATCAGCCTCCCCCAGCATCAGCCTCTCTCCTCCCAGCCTCCCCCAGCATCAGCCTCCCCTAGCATCAGCCTACACCCTCCCAGCCTCCCCCAACATCAGCCTCCCCCAGCATCAGCCTCCCCCTCCCAGCCTTCCCCAGGATCAGCCTCTCTCCTCCCAGCCTCCTCCAGCACGCCGTGCTCCTCTGCCGACACTCACAGATCCGATCGCATACACTCACACACACACACACCCACCCGATCGCATACACTCACACCCACCCGATCGCATACACTCACACCCACCCAATGGCATACACTCACACACACCCGATAGCATACACTCACACACACCCGATCGCATACACTCACACACACCCGATCGCATACACTCACACACACCCGATCGCATACACTCACACACACCCGATCGCATACACTCATACACACCCGATCGCATACACTCACACACACCCGATCGCATACACTCACACCCACCCAATGGCATACACTCACACACACCCGATCGCATACACTCACACACACCCGATCGCATACACTCACACACACCCGATCGCATACACTCACACACACCCGATCGCATACACTCACACACACCCGATCGCATACACTCATACACACCCGATCGCATACACTCACACACACCCGATCGCATACACTCACACACACATTGACGATATTGCACATACGCGCTCACACTCACAACATCCGGAGATACCACATGCTTCTGGCCATGTGATTCTCCGGCAGGTCCTGGAAGCTCACAGCACAGTATCGCGGCCGAGAAGCAAGCGATATCTCCGGATGCTGTGAGTATGTGGATGCGATCTGATGTGTGTGTGTGAGGTGTGTGTGAGAGTGAGTGTGATCTGATGTGTGTGTGTGTGTGTGTGTGTCTGTTGTTATGTGTGTGCGTGTGTGTATTTTCCGCCGCTGCAGGACCTTGATGCGCTGGTAACTATGCTACCATGGTTACCAGCGCATCACGTCCCCCACTCGCACGGGAGCCCAAACCAGCATACGGCGGCAAACCCCAGCAATGCGAGGGTTTGTGTCGGCTGGGTCGGCGGCGTATGCTGGTGTGGGCTCCCGGGGGTACAGTACTCACCTGGGAGTCGTGTCTCCTTGTCAGTTCGGAAGATGCGTGCGGGGGGCGGGGCCAGAGCGAGCGTGCATTGCGTGAGGGGGGCGGGGCGTGGCCGAGTTGCCAATACGTGCAGAGTGCCGGGGCGAGAGGCCAATCCGTGTGGGGGGCGGAGCCTGTGCGAGCGGCCGGCCAATCCGTGTGGGGGGGAGCCAGGGCGAGCGACCAATCCGTGCGGGGGAGCGGGGTCATGGCGAGGCCAGCGGCCAATCCGCTTTGTGTCACCGTAAGGACACAATTTTGGAGCAAGACAGACAGACAGACAGAATAAGCTAATTATATATATAGATTCTAATCTTTACTGAAACAGAAAAAAGTCAGGAGAGTCAATTTGTCCTCTGCCATAGTCACCAATTTTGATAGTATCCATCAACAATATAATATCTGAGAGGGCTACCTGACGATCTGTCATCTGGAATAATGAGCATGTGATATGTAGGATTTTTCGCCTGTCCCATCTTTGGTGATAATATTTTTTTCTGTCAGTCAGGGCTTCTGCATGGCTAAAGTTGGTCTCTTGAGGCTTCTTTTTTTAATGTAACACCAAACACTGAAAATTAAAAAAGAAAAAAAAAATATCCCAACATGTCTTCCCTTAATTTCCTTCTTAGCTTTTATTGTATCATGCCTTATATTTCAACTAAAATTGAGAAATATAAATAAATATACTGTGCTTGTCTTATGAGCTCAGCCATGTTGCTGCTCCTCTTCCTCACTGTCTTGTGTGTGGCTGTGAGACAACTGCCTGCAGCAGGAGCCTCTCCCTCTGCTCTCTTAGATCGCTAAGCTCCATTCCCTTGGCTAAGTGGGCAACTATATTTTTTCTTTAAATATTCATTTTTAGGTTTAGTGTCCCTTTAAAGGAGCACTAAGTGTAAACATTTTACTGCTCTGTGCTTAGTGTCGGCTTGGAACACTGCATAACTAATGGTGGCCAAATACTTTTAAGGGAACCAGCCATCAGGATTTTCATACAGTGCCTTGCGAAAGTGTTCGGCCCCCTTGAATTTTTCAACCTTTTCCCACATTTCAGGCTTCAAACATGAAGATAAAAAAATGTACATTTTATGGTGAAGAATCAACAAGTGGGACACAATTGGGAAGTTGAACGAAATATATTGCTTATTTTAAACTTTTATAAAAAATAATAAACTGAAAATTGGGACGTGCAATATTATTCGGCCCCTTTAAGTTAATACTTTGTAGCACCCTCTTTTGCTGTGATTACAGCTGCAAGTCGCTTGGGGTATGTCTCTATCAGTTTTGCACATCGAGAGACTGAAATTCTTGCCCATTCTTCCATTGCAAACAGCTGGAGCTGAGTGAGGTTGGATGGAGAGAGTTTGTGAACTGCAGTTTTCAGCTCTTTCCACAGATTCTCGATTGGATTCAGGTCTGAACTTTGACTTGGCCATTCTAACATCTGGATACCTTTATTTGTGAACCATTCTATTGTAGATTTCGCTTTATGTTTTGGATCATTGTCTTGTTGAAAGACAAATCTCCATCCCAGTTTCAGATCTTTTACAGACTCCAACAGGTTTTCTTCAAGAAAGGTCCTGTATTTGGCTCCATCCATCTTCCCATCAATTTTAACCATCTTCCCTGTCCCTGCTGAAGAAAAGCAGGCCCAAACCATGATGCTGCCACCACCATGTTTGACAGTGGGGATGGTGTGTTCAGGGTGATGAGCTATGTTGCTTTTATGCCAAACACATCGTTTGGCATTGTGCCCAAAAAGTTCGATTTTTGTTTCATCTGCCCAAAGCACCTTCTTCCACATGTTTGGTGTGTCTCCCAGGTGGCTTGTGGCAAACTTTAAATGACACTTTTTATGGATATCTTCTAGAAATGGCATTCTTCTTGCCACTCATCCATAAAGGCCAGATTTGTGCAGTGTACGACTGATTGTTGTCCTATGGACAGACTCTCCCACCTCAGCTGTAGATCTCTGCAGTTCATCCAGAGTGATCATGGGCCTCTTGGCTGCATCTCTGAGCAGTCTTCTCCTTGTTTGAGATGACATTTTTGAGGGACGGCCGGGTCTTGGTAGATTTGCAGTGGTATGATACTCCTTCCATTTCAATATGATCACTTGCACAGTGCTCCTTGGGATATTTAAAGTTTTGAAATCTTTTTATAACCAAATCTGGCTTTAAACGTCTCCACAACAGTATCATGGACCTGCCTGTTGTGTTCCTTGGTCTTCATGATGCTCTCTGCTCTTTAAACAGAACACTGAGACTATCACAGAGCAGGTGCATTTATACGGAGACTTGATTACACACAGGTGGCTTATATTTATCATCATCAGTCATTTAGGACAACATTGGATCATTCAGAGATCCTCAATGAACTTCTGGAGTGAGTTTGCTGCACTGAAAGTAAAGGGGCCGAATAATATTGCACGCCCCAATTTTCAGTTTATTCTTTTTTTACAAAAGTTTAAAATACGCAATAAATTTCGTTCAACTTCACAATTGTGTCCCACTTGTTGTTGATTCTTCACCATAACATTAACATTTTTATCTTTATGTTTGAAGCCTGAAATGTGGGAAAAGGTTAAAAAATTCAAGGGGCCGAATACTTTCGCAAGGCAATGTATATAAAGTAAAGCCAGTGCTATACTGGTGGTAGAATGCTGAATCTAAGCATACCTTTTGTTCAGAGATTGCATTTTTTATTTCAGAAATATGTGCAAGTTAAGTTCCAGCAATGCACTGTTATTTGATTGACAAGTGCAACAGGATGGGAATATGTGGGTCGGTGCTTGCGGTCTATTCCCACCCCTGACTGCCTGTGCCGGAAATAACGTCTATGACGGCGACAGGGAGAGGAAGACCAGGCATGCAGACAGGGGCGGGATTAGAGAGCAAGACCCTACCCACATGTTCCCTTCCTGTTGCACCTGTCAATCAAATAGCAGTCCATTGCTGGAACTTTACTTGCACATATTTCTAAAATAAAACATTCACTCTATAAACACAAAGTATGCTTACATTCAGCATCCTAGCACCAGTATAGCACTGACTTTACTTTATATATGAAAATCCTGCTGGTTGGTTCCCTTTAAATAGCTGTCTGTTGAATATAAATTTGTTTAAAAGCTATTCCACCTTGCCTCAAAAAATGGACTCAGTGTTCATGTGTTCTTTAAGAAAATTTCAACTTTCAGGAAAGTGGACCCCAAACTCTCTAAGATACCTAAAATAATAAACCGCGCATGTACTAATCATATCTGAGACCATTGCCGGCTCACCCAGCTGTTGGGAGTCTCGGTGTTTGTGTTGCAGCTATGATGTCGTGTAGACAATGCTAATCACTGCTGTAGCCACTCACTGAGTTCAGCGGCTGCGCCGAGGAAGACACCAAAACACTGTGACCTGAGCAGCATCAGGAAAGCCAGCATAGGACTTTGGTAGGGTGGGTAATTGCATTTGTTGCTATTTTAGAGAAATTTAGGGTTACCAGAAAGTGGAAAACTCCATTAACAGGTAAGGTGTCAGGAACCTTGAGTAGCAACTCAAGAAAAAAAATGATAGAGCATGTCGAAATTCAATATGCCTGATCAAGAAATCCCCCAATACATACTAGATAGTCAGAAGTCATGCTGATAACCTTTCTTTAACCTTATAATGATGCTCCAAAGAAGTTGTGCACCCTGACTGTAGATGGATACAATGACTTTCCTGGCCTTACTTATATGTAGACTCGAAAGCAATAAAAAGGTAAAGTCGCCATCTGTTCCAGAGTCTGAACTCTAGCACTAGTGGCCATAATGGGAATGTTTAGAGTTACCGTGTTTCCCCGAAAGTAAGACAGTGTCTTACATTCTTTTTACCCCCAAAAGTCCCACTATGTCTTACTTTCAGGGTATGTCTTATATTGGAAAAAAATCCCACAGCAATCTCAGCAAGTCTCCATGCAATGTACTGTATGGGGACTTGCCGAGATTGCTGCACATGAGGGCACTGAGGCTGCGTGTTTTTGTATGTTGTCCGTGGTCCTGATGGACCACGGACAACATTACTCCAACATTTCTCGGTGGCCGAGCGTTCGGCTGAGCACCCGACCGCCGGCATGTGACAGCTCTCAGCTGAGCGCTCGGCCGCCGGCATGTCAGGGCGCTCAGCTGAGCGCTCGGCCGGTACTGTAAAGAAGAACTGGGCGCTCGGCCGCCGGCATGTCAGGGCGCTCAGCTGAGCGCTCGGCCGGTACTGTAAAGAAGAACTGGGCGCTCGGCTGGGCGCCCGACCACCGCCATGTGACGGCTCTCAGCTGAGCGCTCGGCCGCCGGCATGTCAGGGCGCTCAGCTGAGCGCTCGGCCGCCGGCATGTCAGGGCGCTCAGCTGGGCGCTTGGCCGCCGGCATGTCAGGGCGCTCAGCTGAGCGCTCGCCCGCCGTGATGTCAGGGCACTCAGCTGAGCGCTCGGCCGCCGGCGTGTCAGGGCGCTCAGCTGGGCGCTCGGCCGGTACTGTAAAGAAGAAAAAAAAATAACGCTTTCCGTTTACTATGTCTTACTTTCGGGGTACGTCTTACCATTAGCCAAAACCCCCACTACGTCTTACTATTGGGGAAACACGGTAGATGCCATCGTGTAAGGTGACAGCAGGAATCTACATCTTCTGGTGACCTGGGGTTATGGAGGTTCATAATTCTGCAGTTCCGGCTTATAAGGACTCTCACACATGAGGAGATGGAGACAGATGTGTTGATTGTTAGATTATATCTGTTTGCGCAGAGCTCAGTTTCTAATGCCCGAGCTCCCAGATGAATTCACTAGTAGTAATTTCCCCAAATGCAAACTCCTGCATCTGCTCCCCGAGTGCTCAGACCTCTCCCCTCCCTTATCGAGTATCTTCTCAAGCAGCCCCACAGCTGAGCTAATGGGTTTTGATGGCTGGGAAAACACTGCTGGAGTATGGAGCGGAGAGGAGACCAGTTGGGAATGTCAATGAGGAGGAATCTCTTTATTCTGCCGCCTCACCTGCCAACTGTGCATCTCAAAGCTCTGCAGGTTGTGCCGGCGCGGGTAATGTCAGCATCAGATAGCGGTACACAGGCACAGTGCATCTTTTATTAATGCCAGATGAGATAAAAAGAAGATTATTGACTATTGCATGAAAATGAAGATCATTATTTAGAGAAAAAAAGCCTTTGAATTTTTTTCAATAGAATTGAGCTCATTATGTTTTAGCCATTATTTTCTATTCATCACGAATTTTTTTTCACTTAAAGGGATTCTTTGCTTTAGACAATTCCTACATGTCAAAATTATGAAAAGATTATAAAGTGCCCTCCAGCAGTCAGCTGTAATTTTTGTGCAAATTTGGCAGTAAGTTATCAATTTTCCTGCAGCGCATTGGCCATTCAAATAAATTGGTTGTGTAGTGCAGGACAAGTCCTCCAGAGTTGCAGCACTCTTCATAGTGCTAGACAGGTTCTCCAGAGTTGCAGCGCTCTTTTTAGTGCTAGACAGGTTCTCCAGAGTTGCAGCGCTCTTTTTAGTGCTAGACAGGTTCTCCAGAGTTGCAGTGCTCTTTGTAGTGCAGGACAGGTCCTCCAGAGTTGCAGTGCTCTTCATAGTGCAGGACTGGACCTCCAGAGTTGCAGCGCTCTTTGTAGTGCTAGACAGGTCCTCCAGAGTTGCAGCGCTCTTTGTAGAGCAGGACAAGTCCTCCAGAGTTGCAGTGCTCTTCATAGTGCAGGACATGTCCTCCAGAGTTGCAGTGCTCTTCATAGTGCAGGACTGGACCTCCAGAGTTGCAGCGCTCTTCGTAGTGCTAGACAGGTCCTCCAGAGTTGCATTGCTCTTCATAGAGCGGGGCAGGTTCTCCAGAGTTGCAGCGCTCTTTGTAGTGCTAGACAGGTCCTCCAGAGTTGCATTGCTCTTCATAGAGCGGGACAGGTCCTCCAGAGTTGCAGCGCTCTTTGTAGTGCTAGACAGGTCCTCCAGAGTTGCAGCGCTCTTTGTAGTGCTAGACAGGTTCTCCAGAGTTGCAGTGCTCTTCATAGTGCAGGACTGGTCCTCCAGAGTTGCAGCGCTCTTCGTAGTGCTAGACAGGTCTTCCAGCGTTGCAGTGCTCTTTGTAGTTCAGGACAGGTCCTACAGAGTTGCAGTGCTCTTCATAGTGCAGGACAGGTTCTCCAAAGTTGCACTGCTCTTCATAGTGCAAGACAGGTCCTCCAGAGTTGCAGTGCTCTTCTTAGTGCTGGACAGGTCTTCCAGAGTTGTAGTACTCTTTGTAGTGCAGGACAGGTCCTCCAGAGTTGCAGTGCTCTTCAAAGTGCAGGACAGGTCCTCCAGAGTTGCAGTACTCTTCGTAGTGCAGTACAGGTCCTCCAGAGTTGTAGTGCATGACAGATCCTCCAGTGTTGTAGTGCTCTTCGTAGTGCAGGACAGGTCTTCCAGAGATGCAGCACTCTTTGTAGTGCAGGACAGGTCCTCCGGAGTTGCAGTGCTCTTCGTAGTGCTGGACAGGTCCTCCAGAGTTGTAGTGTTCTTCATAGTACAGGACAGGTCTTCCAGAGATGCAGCACTCTTTGTAGTGTAGAACAGGTCCTCCAGAGCAAGCAGCACTCTTCATAATGCATTCCACTCTGGCTAAGTAATGAGGATCCTAAACTGTGGAACCCCACCTCTCTCGTTTATTAAATCTAGCCACCTGGGAGGTGTATGAAAATTCAATATTTAAATCATTTGTTTACTTGAATGAGCCCGACCTGTCCATGCTTTGTGGTATTGCAGCTAGGCTCTATTAAAGTCAATGAGGCTGATCTGCAGTAATGCACACAACCTGCGGACAGGTATGAATGTTGTTGGGAGAAAGTAGTCCTATTTTAAAATCCTGTACAATGCCTTGACCTGTGGTGCTATTAAATGTGATGATGTTTTTTCTGATCATTGATGTGTTGGAGAAAAGGTACTTTTCTAGAAGCAGGTGCTTAGGTTCTCTTTAATGTCACTAGTCACTTGGCAAACCACGGGCAGCATGAATCAGGGCATGGCTACATATTTTAAGCCAAATATACCATATTTTTCTCTGAGATGCAAAACTAGTCCTGAGCTAACCCCCTCGCTCACTTTTCTCAGCGCTGCTTTAGTAGATTGGCAAGTCCCTTGCTATGAAAAACAACTCATGTGATAAGTAAAAAGTAATGCCATTTATGCTACCATACATAGGGATTTCTGCTGTCTTGTAGATATGAGTCTTTTCCTTTAATTTTTTTTTTTTTTTTACGTTTAATTATAAGTTTGGATATTTGGCTTCAGCTGCTTGCATGTATTCCAATACAGTATATGCTGCTGGATGCTGTTCACAGTTCTGCCAGATGGACTCACTGACAACTTTTCATCCCCACTCATCTCCGCAATAATCATTTAAGCTGAATCAAGCAGATTCTGCACTCTACTATGCATCGGGGATGTTTTCCTTTTTCCTCTATACTTCTCTCACTTTGGCAATGACAACCGTCAAAAGACTTGATACCAAAGACCACTAGGGCTGGCAGAGCACAGGACCATGAGGAGAAAAAAAATGTAAAAGAAAGCACATAGTGAAATGCAAATAGACAGTAAGAGACCTTGAATTTGGGAAGGGCTCACACAGAACTGAAGCTAGCCCTGAGTTCCATATTACGTGTTTGCGTGGGTTTCCTCCCACACTCCCAAGACATACAGCTAGGGACTACAGATTGTGAGCCCCAATAGGGACAGTGTTGCCAATGTATGTAAAGCGCTGTGGAATTAATAGCGCTATATAAATGAATTATTATTATTATTACGGTACAGATAGGTGGAAGAACAATTTAAGGTTAGGTGGATTGGCGGGATGACTGCATTGGAGGCCACACTGTGAAGTCTCTGCTCCCTAGGCTCTGCAGCTAGTATGGAAAGGAAAAGAGTGGCTCCAGCAGAAAAAAACACTTGCCTCCCTGCCCTTTTAGTAAAAAATAGAAATCAGAGAAGATACTCCATGAATATGTGAATTTGTGTTAAGGTTATACAGTATATACTTATTATTGAGTCATTAAGCTTTTACTTGAGCAGATTAGGCATTAGTAATGCCTACAGTGCAATTATCGCAAGATGATTTGCTGAAAAATAAAGGATACTTTACACGCTGCGACATCGGTACCGATATCGCTAGCGAGCATACCCGCCCCCATCGGTTGTGCGTCACGGGCAAATTGCTGCCCGTGGCGCACAACATTGCTAACACCCATCACACGGACTTATCTTCCCTGCGACGTCGCTCTGGCCGGCGATCCGCCTCCTTTCTAAGGGGGCAGTTCGTGCGGCGTCACAGCGATGTCACACGGCAGCCATCCAATAGCAGAGGAGGGGCGGAGATGAGCTGGAACATGCCGCCCACCTCTCCTTCCTTCCTCATTGACAGTGGACGGAGGTAAGGAGATGTTCGTCGCTCCTGCGATGTCACACATAGCGATGTGTGATGCCGCAGGAATGAGGAACAACATCGCTACTGACCAGACAACGATTTTTCATAAATAAACGACCTCTCTCAGACAAACGTTTTTTTGCCGTTTTTGCGATCCTTTAAGGTCGCTCCAGGCTGTCATACGCTGCGATGTCGTTAACGACGCCGGATGTACATCACAAACACCGTGACCCCGACGATATATCGTGAGCGATGTCGCAGCGTATAAATGGCCCTTAAGACTGACGGCAGCCCTGGGGGCAATATGTTTTGATTTCTTCAACCAAGTTGTCCATAACTGAGGTGGAGGGAATTGCCAGAGCAGACAATTATACCTCTATTACACATTAGACTGTGGGCTGAACCCGCCGATATCAAAAGGTTTAGCCAACAGTCTAATGTGTGAGCCCTGGGCGATTTGTCTGGACTTGCAATCATTTTGTCTGCCATATTGTGTCAGAGGCCGAATAAGCACTCCTGTGTATGGGGAGTGGGCTTCCCACTGTACAATCGTTTATATGTATGGCGGGCTTTAGTCTACAGACATTGGTCCCCAATTTCTACCTCGAAAGCCATATTCAGGTCTGAGAAATGGTTGTAAGTCACAACAAGCGCCCCCCTACCCACAAAGTAATGACACACAGAGTCCCATTACTGGTATGACAGCCAAAGCTTTCCCACAAAAAGCTTTCTGAAACCTTATCCCCCTTCCATTATAGGCAGGGCACATCCAGGCGTTCCCACTTTACCTACATTCATTAGGTATTCTGGCATAAAGCACAGGCACTATTGCATCCAAATAGTATTATTATTTTATCATCCTGGCAACCTGAATGTTAGGCGGATGATACAGAGCTGGGTGGCTCTGAAACTAATAGGAGCCTGACCAGAGTTAGATGCCACTTGGATCAGGAGACTGTGAAGCCTGTTAGTGTCACAGGGTCCACTCACCCAGCCCAGGAATTCCCTATTAATGACACCTGGGGTACGCTGTCCGTGCGCATAGGGGGCACAACCGGACAGGTGGCGCAGCAGCCGCAGCCCAGTTGACTCCACTGGGCTGCACGAGCAGGACTGGATGGTAGGAGGAGGAAGCCAAGCAGCTGACCCTAGAGTACTGAGCCACTGGTGTCTTGGCGTGACAAGCACCGGATGCCTAACTCTGCCTACCGCTTTCAATCTAAAGGCTTATGCTGCAATGAGGCTCTAACATGGAGGTGTGCTCTGTCTGAGCATATGTGAAGACTGCGTGCCTCCATGTTGTCTCCAGCCCCTTTTATGACCTGGGATCCACCCCGAACCCAGGGTGGACCACAATGGCACCTCCAGGAGCCAATAGCAGAGTGCCATGTCATCAGTGACATCATCAGCTGCCTATCCGGAACCGCCACGTCACTGATGACCTCATGGCAGCCACGCCCCAAACACCTCATCAGTCATCGTCTGACGACCAATGGTGAGGTGCCAGGTCATAGGGGCGGGCCTCTGCGAGCTAGTCCGGAGTGGACACATCATCAGGACACCTGCTGCCTGCTGACCAATCAGGGCCTGCCACCTCACGGACATACCCAGTGAGGTCCTTACCGGACCTAGCCTCTGATACACTAAGTGACTGAGCATGCTCAGTAGCCTAAACAACAGTCTCAGAAATCTGCCTGAGCAGTAGGCGCAACACAGGACTTAGGCGGGCTTTACACGCTGCGACATCGCTAGCAATTGCCAACGATGTCCAGCGTGATAGCACCCGCCCCACATGCGATATGTGGTGATTGCTGTCGTAGCGAACATTATCACTACAGCAGCTCCACACGCACATACCTGATCGGCGACGTCGCTGTGACCGCCGAACAATATCTCCTTCAAGGGGGAGGTGCGTTCGGCGTCACAGCAATGTCACCGCGATGTCACTAAGCGGCCGGCCAATAGAAGCGGAGGGGCGGAGATGAGCGGGACATAACATCCCGCCCACCTCCTTCCTTCCGCATTGTCGGTGGAGGCAGGTAAGGAGATGTTTGTCGTTGCTGCTGTGTCACACACAGCGATGTGTAGTGCTGCAGGAACGACAAACAACATCGTACCGGCAGCAGCAGCGATATTATGAAAAGGAGCGACGTGTCACCGATCAACGATTTTTGACGTTTTTGTGATCGGTGATTGTCGCTCCTAGGGCTTACACGCTGCGATGTCAGTAACGGCGCCGGATGTGTGTCACTAACGACGTGACCCCGACAATATATCGTTACCGATGTCGCAACGTGTAAAGCCCGCCTTAGACATGGCACGAAGTCCAAGTACCTGCGCAAAGAGGCTTTTCGCTTTAAGTGTGGGAGCATGCTCAGTATCCTGAACTGAGGACTTAATCTCAGAAATGACACAATCAGGCTGAACATGCTCACCAGGCGAAGCACTGGACTTTGGCTCTGGCTGGGGTAAATCGGCGCGCACATGTATACTAGCCGCCTCTCCACACTTAGAGGTGGAGGAGGAAACAGCCAGCTGGACAACCCGAGGCACGGCCAAAAACAGCAGCCGGCGCCAGGATGCAACTGGAACCGCAGCAAGCTGCTTGAGGCTCAGGCAACGCCAATTGTAAACACTCTCCTTGTCCTTCACTAGCATATACACATACAGATCTTCTCCTCTGTACGTGGCTACTCATGAAAGTCATAGTTATTTGCTAGAGCTGAATCTAATGTACAAAGCTGGCAGACAGCCACGAGCCACACATCACGGGCTCCCAAGCCACAGGTTTGGGACCACTGGTCTAGAACATGTAGATTTATCTTGTGCAACATGAAAGACCATATTTTCAATCCGTAGCCATCAAAAGTCAACGATTGGGATAATATCTTTATTGCAAAATAAATATTCTGGATAGAAAGGAAAATTTAATTTAAAAGATTAAAATAGAGAACAACTTTTAAATCACAGCTGAGACGGACATCAGACGCGAGTTTGACTTATCAACTCATGCCGCCCCGTTGTTGCCAGTCTTTACTACCTTCATGTAAGTGGGTCAGTCCTGAGGCTTCTGCTTCTCGTTGGTTATTTTAACACAGAATTCCCTTGATCGTATATCGGCCTGGAATAAAAACCAAACTGAGCTGAACAATTTGGATTAAACAAGGTTTTTCATAAATCTTAAATATAAATCCCAGTGAGAGCTGAATTGACTATTTGTACAGGGCATGTCCACCTATGAACACCAAGTTCACGCATTGGTTAAACAAAAGTTGTATAAAAGCAACAAAAAAACCACAAATTTTCTATACTCACTCCTGGCACATTTTGAAAATGCCATCCAGCTCTTTTCACTCTGTCCAAAAACTAAAGCTACATAAAAAAATGGGTAACAATTTCTGTCTCCCTCCGCCCCATGGCAAAGAAGGAGCATTACCATTTTGCTGAGGCAGATTGTATGTGTACTATGAACATTTTTTCGAGTCAAAGCATGCATGTTGCCCTTTAAGTGTGGCACGTGCGGATATGTGCAGTGGTTGGATCCAGAGCTAATTTTTGGAGCCGGACTCATCAATCACTGCCACCTTGCTCGAATGTGCAGGCTCAAGTGGCATTGCTAGGGTTTACATAAACCGCTGTACTAACACCAATATTATATATAATATTAATATAACACCATCAATCAGACCATATAGTGGTAGATACCAGTTCTGCATCAGCGCACAGCAGATTCTACAAGCAATTCCGATACAGGTAAATATAGTGATTCACAGGTGACATCCTCTTTTTTGCAGGCATTCCCTTTGGTCATGACGACTTCTCCCATCCATGACTTGTTTCTGCAGAATTTATTGCACAGCCATCTTTGGGGGAAAAGCAATAAGACAGTTTTCCCAAACTCTACCCAAACCACATAGTGCCACATTCAAGGCCAAATGTGTTGGCACCCTTGAAATTGTTCCAGAAAATTAAGTATTTATCCCAGAAAATTGTGGCAATTACACATGATTTGTTATACATGTCAATTTATTTATACATTTCCATATGGATCGCGATCTGTAGATCCCAACCTCTGATCTTCTTGACACCCAATTTATTGATGTTAGCACTGAAGGACCACCCTCTTGGATAATAGGCAGCAGAACTCAACACATGTCACTGCTACCTAGCTCACACCGCTCAATACCAAACCATGTATATTGTGGTTTATTAAAGCCCGTTTATAAGAGCACAAGTCCTGCATTTATGCACCCTACCCATTTTTCAGATGCTACTTTTTTGTTACTACTCAATGGACCCTCAAGACAATGCCCACTCCACTGATGCCACTGCTAAAGCCACTATTAATCATGCCACCAGCCATTCTTCCAATTCCCCGATTCCAATTCTGAAAGATGATCCCTTACATTGATTCCAAATTACAACCATTTGGGTTTACACACTTAAGAATCACAAACACCAAAATATCCTATTGCAACGCTCTATCCCACAAAATGATGGTGTCTTGTAAACATCAGCCTTTACTTATCTCTGTGTTTGTTATTAGAGTCCCAACACAAATGTCTGTGCTCCACCAGGGCTCATGTGTACTGGCATCACAGATTGCCCATTTTCCTATTTCTCACCTCCCTGGATTGGCCTTGCCAAAGGACAAGGATACAAAACTGTGGTCTAGAATGTAGATGCTGAGCACTGTGTGTATTCCCTCGAATAGCAGCTACTGTGGCTGGGTTATGGTAGAAGAACTGTTGGCTCAAAGGTTGGCACAGAAGGGTGATAATGTGGCGCAGTTCACCCACACAAAAAAATCTAATCTCTGATTAAATGAGGTGTCATAGAGGAGCTGGGGAGTTGTGAAAAGACATTTGAACATCAAGATTCCTTTATAGCACCTACCAGTGCGAATTCCCATCTTGAAACCCACTGTCAAACTTGTCAAAGGCCCCTAAAAGTTTAGTTGTGTCTCTATAATACAGTGGGACAATCAGTTTTTCCTCCAGAGCAAAGATGTTGAAAAGATGACTCTACTCAATATGAAAACTCTATGTGGGACACTCAACAAGAGGGGAGGATGGAAGACTTCAGCTGTGAAGCTTATGGAAATTAATGCAGCTCTTTATTATAATGCAATATCAGAGGGTCAATATCAGAGAAAGAGGAAAAACGGATTACAGACTCGCCAAAATATAGGGCAATTTTTCAGGGCTTCAACTCCTTTAGAATCCAGCAGTGTAATCCAATTCACCCCATTTCTGACACGTACATGAATTTTGCTATCCTGCGTTAGGTCAACTAAAGTTCCTGTTACAGGACCTGCAGTACCTGTATCCTTCTTCTATAGAGATTTGTTTTACTCATTTAGGAGGTAATAAATCTTCCATCACCACTTTTATAACCCAAGAAGGAGTGAGTAGATCGTGTCTATGTTGACATCACTTCTTAGGCCTTGTGCGCACTAGGCGTTTTTGCTGCGTTTTTTACCGCGTTTTTGTGCTGAAAACGCAGTGACATTGCTTCCCCAGCAATGTCTATGGGTTTTCATAAGTGCTGTCCGCACACAGCGTTTGTTTGTAGCTGCGTTTTTGTGGTGACCACAAAAATGCAGCATGTCAATTATTTTTGCGTTTTTCACTGCGTTTTTCACCCATTGAGTTCAATGAGATGTTCAAAAACGCAATGAAAAACGCATATAGCTGCGTTTCTATGACTAAAAACGCAGCTATAAACGCAAGGGGTGGGCACTACAGTGACGTGTACAGGAAGAGGATTCCTTCTGTTGGTAAACACAGAAGCATGAATCCTTCCGATACCGTCACCGCCGCTTCCACAACCCGCCTGGTGCCATGTCAGCTCCCGTGCAGCGTCATGTCTGGGCGGGAGGTGGAGGCAGCGGCGAAAACAAAAGTGAACAGTAGAAAAAAAATTGTCATACTCACCTGTCTGCAGACTCCCGGTGCCATGCCCGCTCCCAGCTCCTGTCCCGATACCGCCGCTCTGGCTGTGTGCAGTCTCCCCGGGGCACGTACGATGCTTGCAGGACCTGGCGATGGATCACCTGATGCAGTCACCTGACGCATCAGCAGATTGTATTTCTCGCGGTGTCGCCGGCTTTTTAGCGCCCAACCGGCTTAACTTATCAGCTGATCCTGCCATCAGGAGACTTCATCAGCTGATTACCGGCAGCTCCTGTAGCGATGGGACAGGATCAGACTCTCATCCGATCGCTCCAGGAGCTGCCGGTAATCAGCACATAAGTGAGTATTTTTTTTTTTTTATACTGATGCATCATCTGATTGTATAATCAGCTTATATACAATCAGCTGATCTGTGATGTGATTCACATCCTAGAACCTGACACATCATCTGATCGCTTTGCCTTCCAGCAAACCGATCAGATGATATTGGATCCGGATTGGACGGCGCGGGACCCTTGACCCAGGATTACTGCGGAGGGGGGTTCTTTATTTCAATAAAGATGGAGTCACTAATTGTGTTGTGTTTTATTTCTAATAAAAATATTTTTCTGTGTGTTGTGGTTTTTTTTTATCATTACTAGAAATTCATGGTGGCCATGTCTAATATTGGCGTGACATCATGAATTTCGGGCTTGGGGCCAGCTGATAATATACAGCTAGCCCTAACCCCATTATTACCCAGTGAGCCACCATCACCAGGGCAGCTGGAAGAGTTGGATACAGCGCCAGAAGATGGCGCTTCTATGAAAGCGCCATTTTCTGGGGTGGCTGCGGACTGCAATTCGCAGCGGGGGTTCCCAGAAAGCATGGGCACCCTGCACTGGGAATCCAATCCCCAGCTGCCTAGTTGTACCTGGCTGGGCTCAAAAATTGGGCGAAGCCTATGTCTTTTTTTTTTTAATTATTTCTTGAAATTCATGAAATAAAAAAAAAAAAAAAAAAAAAAAAAAGGGCTTCCCTATATTTTTAATTCCCAGACGGGTACAAATAGGCAGCTGGGCGTTGGGGGCAGCCTGTACCTGCCTGCTGTACCTGGCTAGCATACAAAAATATAGCAAAGCCCATATAATTTTTTTTTTCTTTTTGGGCAAAAAACTCCTGCATACAGTCCTGGATGGAGGATGCTGAGCCTTGTAGTTCTGCAGCTGCTGTCTGCTCTCCTGCATACACTAGTTCTGCAGCTGTCTGCTCTCCTGCATAGAATGAAGAACATATTGAAGAAGGAAATGCAGACCTTTTTTTTTTTTCATCAACAATCTTTAATGGCATTGTGCACTGATTAAAAATGCAGTGAGCAAAAACGCAGAAAAAACGCACCAAATCGCGGTAAAAACGCATGCGTTTTTGCCGCGTTTTTTAGCCGCGTGTGCGTTTTTTGAGACAAAACGCACATAAAAACGCAGCGTGAAAAAAACGCCTAGTGCGCACATACCCTTATACAGGGTTAGAAACAAATAAAAAAGCTACACACTGGTGGAGAAAAGAAGCCTCGGCTTCCCAAAGATAAAGAAAAATGCCTACATGGTATAAAATTCTGTCATTTACAAATTATTGGTGATCTTAAGGCCGCTTTACATGCTGCGACATCGCTAGCGATTGCACCCGCCCCCATCGTTTGTGAACAATATCGGTAGTGAGCGTAACACGAACTTAGCTTCCTAACGACGTCGCTGTGGCCGGCGAACAACCTCTTTTCTAAGGGGGCGATTCGTGCGGCGTCACAGCGACGTCACACAGCGAGCCACCAATAGAAGCGGAGGGGCGAAGAGCAGCCGCATAAACGTCACTCCCACCTCGTTGCCGGAGGACGCAGGAACGCTGTTGTTCGTCGTTCCTGGGGTGTCACACATAGCGATTTGTGCTGTCTCAGGAACGACGAACAACCTGCGTCCAGAACGAGCAACGATATTTTGAAAATGACGAGGTCGGATGTGCGTCACGAATTCCGTGACCCCAGCGACATCTCGTTAGCGATGTCGTTGCGTGTAAAGAGGCCTTTAGGAGTAAACTCCAAAGCCACAATATATTTTATGGTTAAGTAATGAGTTAAAGGAAAGAAAATGATGAAGTTTTGGTGTGAGAATATATAAAAGACTTGTGATTAACTGATATATCCAGATGTGTCCTAGTGAGCAGAACTTTAGATGCCCCTCTGGTCATGGATGGTGCATGAGGAATCATATGCTTTTAGTTTCTAGCATTAGGAGTGATGAGGACTCGGTACAGCTGGCTGTGCTTTGAAGCACTCCTCTTGTCAGTGTTGATTAACTAATGAGTCCATCGGCATCACACAGATTTATCTAGGCGAGAGTTGCATCTTCATTCATCTAATCCACAGAATAAAGGCGGCGAGGAACGTGAAATAAACATTAAAGGGAAGCTGAATGGGTAATTTAGATCACAGAGCAGACAAGAGGGCAAAAAAAAAAGTAAAAAGGCTCCAACGGGAAACCTCTCGGGGCGTCTCGGTGTGGAAGGACAAAGAACAACATTTACCTTTCAAGTCAAATGTTCTAGATCAAGATGAGTAAAGTAGAAATCTGCTACCTAATGTGGGGTGATAACATGACTGTATTTCTGAAGTGCTTGTCTCATTTCTTGAGCTCTTACTCCCTGCTTTCTTTATCTCTTATCCACACATTTGTATCCCATTCATGGAACCATAAATGACTGAATATGCCAAGAATCTACCTCTGGGAATACTTCTCCTAGTAGGAAATAAGGTTGTCTATGTGTGGGTGAAAATGGAGGTCTACATACAAAATGGATAACAAATAAAATATGTATTTGGCTTTAAAGGGTATTTCCATCCCTTAATGTTGTAATGGCATACTACAAGAAAGATCGTGCCGGGGTGTTGATGTCCTGAACCACTGCGGATTCCATAGAGGAAAGGGAAAGAGGTCTTTTAGATATTTTTTCTGCCCCATTGCATACAGCGAGTGACTTGGAGCATCACCCTGTGAGGAAATTTGGTAAAGAGCTGCTTCGCTAAACTAACAGCAACCTCATCAATCCATGGATCAGGGGCAGCAAATGTACGGCACTAACACATCCCTTACATAACAAAATCTAGGGGCGATCAAGCAAAACATGGTGGTGCCAAATCTTGCAGAATGAAAGGGACTCTAGCTAGTGCTTGGGAGTAAAGTTGGTGCAAATTGCTTTGTATTTGCCAGGCCATCGTCTGATGGACAGAAGCAGGAGAATATCCTTTTTGCCTGACAGCATCCGAGACATTGCTTTTGAATAGCCGGCCTGGAAAGAATGGAATGGTGAGTCACAATGCAACCATGACATCGAGCCAGTGCGGCTAATCAAAAGAGCTGTGGATGCAGTAAGATAAATAGGTGATTCCCCAGGTGCCGTCCAGCGACCACTGACTGACTGTCTCGGATATGCAAATCGATTACTAACATTTCTACTTGGGAGTCATGAACTGCCCCCTATTTCCCTCTATTATGCCCATATGTAGGGTATGTTCTCATGGGAAAATCTACTCTGGAGAAAATCAACTTGTAGTGCATACCCCAGTGGCTCAATTCGTTATCTCTAGGGTTTACTCATAAACCTTGTTGGGCTTATTCTTTGGCTAAGGAAAATTGAGCAACACTGGTATGATGGATAATATTGGAGCACGAGTCAATTGTTGCATCAATCCATTAGACAGTCTACACAAATGTTATGCTACCAAAATGGACAGAAAATAGCATTCTGTATCATCATCATCATCATCTCACATGTGCCACTGTTAACACCAATCAATGAAAGGAGGTGCATTTTCTCACTTGGAAACGTATATATACGTACCTATACTGGCAATAGAAGGTCACAGCATTTGGCTGTGCAAAATACTCCCTGACTTTCTATTGTTTCTGCTGTTAGTATTTTTAATAGGTAACTTTACTGCTGGATTTTACCCTTTAGGACCCAGCAAAGCCCTCCTTCCATCCAGGTGCTGATTATCAGTATTTTTTCATGTGCTTAAATACTCCCATCTTCCCTGGACTTGTCCTGGTGATATTATTCAGTTAATTCAAGCTCTGATCTCTGGTTGCAAGCAGGAGGCTTGTACTCATCTGTGGTATTATTGGGGAACCTTTACTGAACTTCTTCCTGAGTCATCTGTGGATGAGTAGTTAATGCATTTTCCCTCTGTGTGTCGTCCTTGTGTCTTCTATAGTATTAGTAGGGTTGACAAAGAGCTCATCCCACCTGTTCCCTATATAAGGTCCAGCACTAGGGATACCTAGGGTGAGATATCCGGCTTGACACATAGGTACGGAACCTATCTAGGGTGGTGAGAGACCTCAGGGACCAATCGTAGGTTTGGTCAGTGGTTACCATCATCCCCTTCCCTTTAACTGTTCACTTGGTACTTTCATGTACCTAACATGACAGTAGGTCCCCATGCGTATTACACTATTGACCAATCCCGACAGCTTCGTTTGACTTTAGTCTAATATGTATGGGGCCCTCAATGCAAAAAGTCCACTTATCTCCATTTGCTGTTCCCTGTTATCAGCCGTGTCAGGCTGTTGAGGACAACTGTGTTCTTCAATAAGATAACTCGGAGAATCCCAGAATCTGCCAGCTCCATGAATGGTAGAGTATCCTACTTATCTGTAATCCAGAGAACGTCTAACTCATCTAAAAAGGTACAGTCACACTAAGCAACATCGCTAGCAACATCGCTGCTGAGGCACAACTTGCTAGCGATGTTGCTGTGTGTGACATCCAGCAACAACCTGGCCCCTGCTGTGAGGTTGTTGCTGAATGTCCTGGACCATTTTTTAGTTGTTGCTCTCCCGCTGTGAAGCACAGATCGCTGTATGTGACAGCGACAGAGCAACAACTAAATGTGCAGGCAGCAGGAGCCGGCTTCTGCGGACGCTGGTAACCAATGTAAATATCGGGTAACCAAGAAGCCCTTTCCTTGGTTACCCGATATTTACCTTCGTTACCAGCGTCCACCGCTCTCAGAGCCGGCTCCCTGTTCCCTGCACACGTAGCTGGAGTACACATCGTGTAATTAACTAGATGTGTACTGTGGCTAGGAGTGCAGGGAACAGGGAGCCGGCACTGGCAGTGTGAGAGCGGCGGACGCTGGTAACCATGGTAAGGGCTTCTTGGTTACCCGATATTTACCTTCGTTACCATCATCCGCCGCTCTCAGCTGTCAGTGCCGGCTCCCTGCTCCCTGCACACATAGCCAGACTACACATCGGGTAATTAACCCGATGTGTACTCTGGCTAGGAGTGCAGGGAACCGGCACTGGCAGTGTGAGAGCGGCGGACGCTGGTAACCAAGGTAAGGGCTTCTTGGTTACCCGATATTTACCTTCGTTACCATCGTCCGCCGCTCTCAGCTGTCAGTGCCGGCTCCCTGCTCCCTGCACACATAGCCAGACTACACATCGGGTAATTACCCCGATGTGTACTCTGGCTAGGAGTGCAGGGAACCGGCACTGGCAGTGTGAGAGCGGCGGACGCTGGTAACCAAGGTAAGGGCTTCTTGGTTACCCGATATTTACCTTCGTTACCATCGTCCGCCGCTCTCAGCTGTCAGTGCCGGCTCCCTGCACACATAGCCAGACTACACATCGGGTAATTAACCCGATGTGTACTGTGGCTAGGAGTGCAGGGAACAGGGAGCCGGCACTGGCAGTGTGAGAGCGGCGGACGCTGGTAACGAAGGTAAAAATCGGGTAACCAAGGTAAGGGCTTCTTGGTTACCTGCTGTTTACCGTGGTTACCAGCATCCGCAGAAGCCGGCTCCCTGCTGCCTGCACATGTAGCAGAGTACACATCGGGTAATTAACCCGATGTGTACTGTGGCTAGGTGTGCAGGGAGCCAGCACTAAGCGGTGTGCGCCGATAACCAAGGTAAATATCGGGTTGGTTACCCGATATTTACCTTAGTTACCAAGCACAGCATGCTTCCACGTGTAGCGACGCTCCAGCGATCCCTGCCAGGTCAGGTTGCTGGTGGGATCGCTGGAGCGTCGCTTAGTGTGACATCTCACCAGCGACCTCCTAGCAACTTACCAGCGATCCCTATCAGGTTGTATCGTTGTTGGGATCGCTGGTAAGTTGTTTAGTGTGACTGGGCCTTTACTTCAACTTACTTCATATCTCTTGTTCAACCAACAGTTATCCCTGCTTACCCACATATATTGTAGGTCCAAGTTCAGCTCAGCCAATGTGCATGTGCACTGAAAAGCAGCAGAAGCTCTCCCTTGGTAATATAAGGAGTTATCATATCCAAGTTAATTTGTCCAAACCCTGTTTCCATATCAAAACTCCTTGGTGAAGAACTGGAAGATCCACCTACACATTAGATAGTTCGGCGGACCTGCTGAAATCAGTATATTTGCCCGAAATTAATCTGAAGCATATGGTGAGGCAAAGACCTTTTTTTAACTTTAGGTTTAGTTTGCCTTTATGTGTTGCATTCTATCTTTGCAGTTCTATGTTATTTCTGTGCCCAGAGACTTAAGCAGATTAATATTGCTGCTCGGGTCTGGATAGATATTATTACATATTACAGCTGTGGAATCCTTGGCTACAGTGCTCATATGGGAGCCATGGATAGGAAGTGCAAAAAAAGGATTTATATTAGCAACTTCCCCTTAAAAGACCCACACTGGTCACTGTAGATCCAGGTTTCACGTTCTGGTAAGCTTTATCCATAGGCTTCTTACTTATGCTGTGCCGACTCAACCATAAGGATGTTTGGCACCCACCGGCGCGGGCTCGACTTGTTTCAACCTGGGCAGTTTCTATGATTTCTTCCCACTGCCTTGGTAATGTGACTTGATGTCTCCAGTCTATCTATGTGCTAGTTATTACTAACTAGAAATAGGCCCGATGCTATCGCATCGGGAGTGCGGTGAGATGAACATCTGTCTATGCTTAGTGGTGCTGACAGGAGCAGTGGACATGTGTCACAGTGTTCGCGCTTTTAGGGCTAATTTAATGTGTTAAAGGCTGTGTGAATTTTTATTGTAAATAAACATAATGTATATGGTTTTTTTTCTCTCTCTCTCGTCAGTGCCGCCATGTCTAGTCAGTGCCGCCATGTCTAGTCAGTGCCGCCATGTCTCGTCAGTGCCGCCATGTCTCGTCAGTGCCGCCATGTCTCGTCGCTCACCGCAGCATCACTCAAGGCATGGCGATGTCAGGCAAGGGCGGACATACCCGGCCACACCTTCTTACTGCTCCGTGACATCACAAATATGTAATTTAAAACACCAACACCTCATTATACCTGGATGTGGTATGTGTAGCACAATGTTAGACCGGGAACAGAATTGTGCTTTCTCAGCCCACAATTTGGGTTCCTCCTGCACTGTTGTCCCTGGTTACCATGGCTATGATGTGGGTACGAACTGCGGCTGCACAACTGACAGTGCTGCAGTGCATTGTGGGATACGGTTACATCCGCAACTGGCAATTATGTATATAGATGTATATGTGTGTGTATATGGCTGTACGCTGTGTGTACATGTCGTCTGTGTATATGTATGTGCAGGGGCGGACACTGATAGCTTGGGGCCCCTGTGCAAGAAATTGTACCTGGGTCCCCCCTTCTATGGCGGCATAATATATATACACATACATACACAAATATATATATATATATATATATATATATATATATATATATATATATATATATATATATATATATATATATATATCTCACTCACTACACCCCCCATATACTACACCTCTAATATACTACATCCCCATGTACTACATTCCCTTATACATCACTGCACCCCCCATATACTACACCTGTAGCAAACTACACCACTAAACACCCATATACTAAACCCCTATATACATCACTACAATCCCCATATATTACACCCATATATACTACACCCCTATATACTACACCTGTAAGATACTACATTACTACAACCCCCATATACTACACCTGTAATAAACTACATCACTACACCCCCCCATATATTACACCTGTAACAAACTACACCCCTATATACTACATCACTACACTACACTACCCATATACTACACCTGTAATAAACTACTTCACTACACCCCCCATTACTACACCCCTATATACTACACCTGTAACAAACTACACCTCTATATAATACATCTGTAATAAAACTACTTCACTACACCCCTATATACTACATCACTATATACTACAGCTGTAATAAATTACATCACTACACATCCATATACTACACCCCTATATACATCACTACACCCCCCATATACAGTTATATGACAAAGTTTGGGCACCCCTATTAATGTTAACCTTTTTTCTTTATAACAATTTGGGTTTTTGCAACAGTTATTTCAGTTTCATATATCTAATAACTGATGGACTGAGTAATATTTCTGGATTGAAATGAGGTTTAGTGTACTAACAGAAAATGTGCAATCCGCATTTAAAAAAAATTTGACCGGTGCAAAAGTATGGGCACCCTTATCAATTTCATGATTTGAACACTCCTAACTACTTTTTACTGACTTACTAAAGCACTAAATTCGTTTTGTAACCTCATTGAGCTTTGAACTTCATAGGCAGGTGTATCCAATCATGAGAAAAGGTATTTAAGGTGGCCACTTGCAAGTTGTTCTCCTATTTGAATCTCCTATGAAGAGTGGCATCATGGGCTCCTCAAAACAACTCTCAAATGATCTGAAAACAAAGATTATTCAACATAGCTGTTCAGGGGAAGGATACAAAAAGTTGTCTCAGAGATTTAAACTGTCAGTTTCCACTGTGAGGAACATAGTAAGGAAATGGAAGAACACAGGTACAGTTCTTGTTAAGCCCAGAAGTGGCAGGCCAAGAAAAATATCAGAAAGGCAGAGAAGAATGGTGAGACCAGTCAAGGACAATCCACAGACCACCTCCAAAGACCTGCAGCTTCATCTTGCTGCAGATGGTGTCAATGTGCATCGATCAACAATACAGCGCACGTTGCACGAGGAGAAGCTGTATGGGAGAGTGATGCGAAAGAAGCAGTTTCTGCAAGCACGCCACAAACAGAGTCGCCTGAGGTATGCAAAAGCACATTTGGACAAGCCAGTTACATTTTGGAAGAAGGTCCTGTGGACTGATGAAACAAAGATTGAGTTGTTTGGTCATACAAATAGGCGTTATGCATGGAGGCAAAAAAACACGGCATTCCAAGAAAAGCACTTGCTACCCACAGTAAAATTTGGTGGAGGTTCCATCATGCTTTGGGGCTGTGTGGCCAATGCCGGCACTGAGAATCTTATTAAAGTTGAGGGTCGCATGGATTCAACTCAGTATCAGCAGATTCTTGACAATAATGTGCAAGAATCAGTGATGAAGTTGAAGTTACACAGGGGATGGATATTTCAGCAAGACAATGATCCAAAACACCGCTCCAAATCTACTCAGGCATTCATGCAGAGGAACAATTATAATGTTCTGGAATGGCCATCCCAGTCCCCAGACCTGAATATCATTGAAAATCTGTGGGATGATTTGAAGCGTGCTGTCCATGCTCGGCGACCATCAAACTTAACTGAACTGGAATTGTTTTGTAAACAGGAATGGTCAAATATACCTTCATCAAGGATCCAGGAACTCATTAAAAGCTACAGGAAGCGACTAGAGGCTGTTATTTTTGCAAAAGGAGGACCTACAAAATATTAATGTCACTTATGTTGAGGTGCCCATACTTTTGCATCGGTCAAATTTTGTTTAAATGCGGATTGCACATTTTCTGTTAGTACAATAAACCTCATTTCAATCCAGAAATATTACTCAGTCCATCAGTTATTAGATATATGAAACTGAAATAGATGTTGCAAAAACCGAAATTGTTATAAAAAAAAGGTTAACATTAATAGGGGTGCCCAAACTTTTTCATATGACTGTATTACACCTATATATACACACTACATCCCTATATACTACACCTGTAAGATACTACATTACTACAACCCCCATATACTACACCTGTAATAAACTACATCACTACACCCCCGATATATTACACCTGTAACAAACTACACCCCTAAATAGTACATCACTACACTACCCATATACTACACCTGTAATAAACTACATCACTACACCCCCCATTACTACACCCCCATATACTACACCTGTAATAAACTACATCCCTACACCCCTATATACTACACCACTATATACTACAGCTGTAATAAATGACATCACTACACCATCATATACTACACCACTATATACTACACCTGTAATAAACTACATCACTACACCCTCATATATTACTTACTATATACTACACCCCCATATACTACACCCCCATATACTACACTACTAGATACTACACCCTCATATGCTACACCACTATATACTACACCTGTAGTAAACTACATCACTACTCCCCCATATACTAAACCCCCATATACTACACTCCCATATACTACACGACTATATACTACACCCGTACATACTACACCCCCATATATTACACCACTATATACTACACCCCCATATACTACACCACTATATACTATACCCCATATACTATACCTGTAATAAACTACATCATTACACCCCGATATACTACACCAGTATATACTACACCCCCATATACAACACCCATATATACTACACCCCGATATACTACACTACTATATACTACACCCCCATATACTACACCACTGTATACTACACTCCCATATACTACACCACTATATACTACACCCCCATATACTACACTACTATATACTACACCACTATATACTACACTCCCATATACACCACTATATACTACACCCCCATATGCTATACCACTATATACACCTGTAGTAAACAACATCACTACACCCCATATACTACACCCCCATATACTACACTCCCATTTACTACACTATATACTACACCCCCATATATTACACCACTATATACTACACCCCCATATACTACACTACTATATACTACACCCCTATATACACACCACTATATACTACACCTCCATATATTACACCACTATATACTACACCCCCATACACTACACCACTATATACTATACCCCCATATACTACACCACTATATACTACACCCCCATATATTACATCACTATATACTACACCCCTATATACTACACCCCCATATACTACACCTCCATATATTACATTACTATATACTACATCCCCATATATTACACCCCCATATATTACACCCCCATATACTACACCCCAATATACTACACCACTATATATTACACCCCCATATACTACACCACTATATACTGCACCCCCATATACTACACCCCCGGCACGCAGTGTGTGATGAGGGCGATCTGACCAGGGCCCCCCAGAGCTCCAGACAACAGGTCAGATTACCCTCATTACTGACTGGCGAGCAAGGGCTCCTATTCACCGCACTGGCTAAACTGGCGATATGGCTGTACGCTGTGTGTACGTGTTGTCTGTGTATATGTGTGTGCATATGGCTGTACACTGTGTATACGTGTCATGTGTGTGTGTGTATGTATTCTCTCTCTCCTCCCCCCACCCCCGAAGAAAACACGGGTCATGTAAATAAAAGATTTTCTATATTTACCTGTATCCAGCGGTGCGGTCTTCGGCTCTGCTGTCACCCACTCCTGACTACCGCTCATTATACTCACTGAATATTCAGTCCACTGAGGAGCTGGAAGCCGGAGCAGCGCTGGGGACTTCAGTGCTGGGGACCACATCGCTGGGGACAGGTGAGTATCCAGGTGTGTGTGGGTTCAGTGTATATATGCTTGTGCGCTATGTGCTTGTATGTGCTGGTGTATCCATGTGTGTCTGTGTACAGGCTGCTACTGTGAGTGTGTGGGAAGAGTGGTGACATGTATGAACTGCGCCTGCGCACCTGACAGTGCTGCGGTGCATGCTAGAATAGGGTTACAGAAACTGCCGATTATGTATGTAGATGGAGACTACTCAGGGAGTTGCGATTTGGGATTCCATACCTAAGAAAAACTCTACACAGAGGACATGTTCGGATATGCCCATTTAGTGGGACAGTTCATGGGTTAGCCAATGGGCAGATCCATGGTGATACTGATGGGAGGGTCTATGATGTCATTGGGTGGATCTGTGGTGATGCTGATGGGAGGGTCTATGAGGTCATCGGGTTGATCCATGGTGACACTGATGGGCTGGTCTATGACATCATCGGGTGGATCTGTGGTGATGATGATGGGCAGTTCTATGATGTCATCAGGGGCCCATTTTGGATACCTCTGAAGACTGACTAGCTTAGGTATAGAGAATTGATTTCATTGAACACACTTCCCACAATCCCCTATGTCTAGAGGTTAATTAAGTATTTGATCCAATGGCTCTCCTCAACAAAAGGGTTTGCTCAGTAATTCCTCCTCAATGGTTTTAATAACTAAGCAGATTTTTCAAGAGTGAACCAAAATAACTTTGAAGGGGTTGTCAAGAATTAGGAATAAGAATCTGCTTTTATTTTTTTGAAAAATATCACCACTTCTGTCTATGGGTTGCGCTTGGTATTACAATACAGAACAATTCCATGGGGGTAATCTATAATTATGTGGAGCAGTTTCTGGGAAGTAAAAAAACGGACTTGTTTTGAATGATTATGAACAATTCAGCAGATAACACAATGGAAATATTGGAATTCGATAGATGACGAGGTCTGTAATATCTGGTCCCCATTAGATCAATATCCATGTGGGTTACATTATTGAGAAGTGGCAATCTCCCTTTATCATGTCCACATAAGGAATGGCATCATAAGTCTGAATTACAGGCGACTTTAAACTCCAGAGCTGCACTAACAATTTCATCAATGGAAACAGAACAAGCTTATCGATAAACACACCCTGACACCAGTAACAGATACACAGCTGGGCGCTCGGTAATCCGTTTGCTAGGTCGCTCCGCAATGTCAATTTGACATGCTCCTGTGATTTCGCCGTCTTTGGTGAAATAGTCAGACTACGGCGGGAAGATACTTGAGTATTCAGGTACAAGGACTCCTGCCATTACTTAAAGGGAATCTGTCCCCAGGTTTTTGCCACCAAATCTGAGAGCAGCATAATGTAGGGGCAGAGATCCTGATTCCAGTGATGTGTCACTTACTGGGCTGCTTAGTGGAGTTTGGATAATTTCCTGCTGCTTAAACAGTGATTTTATCATTAGATGACTACTTGGCCTGCTGCCAGGTAGTCCAGCATATTCATGAGCTCTGTATAACTGTCTGCTGCAGAAAAAAACATTTATTTTATTAAAATGACAGCTCAGTAAGTGACACATCGCTGGAATCAGGGTCTCAGTCTCTACCTTATGCTGCTCTCACTTGAGGTAGCAAAAATCTGGTGACAGATTCCCTTAAAATCTTTCTAACCTTCTCTTTTTTAACTGATACTTTGTTGTACAGCTTAACTATATCGCAATTCTAGTACTGCTGCTCCTGCTGAGCCAGCTCTGCTATCCACATCTCTGTTGCTGAGTAAGCTCTGCTACACGAGGTCCTTACCGTTCTATCAAAATGGTTGTCTAGCTATACTAAAGGCCCCGTTACACACAACGACATTGCTAATGAGATATTGCTGGGGTCACGGAATTCGTGACGCACATCTAGCCTCGTTAGCGACGTTGTTGCGTGTGACACCTACGAGCAAACGCTAACGATCCGAAATAAGGGATATATTGTTGATTGTTGACACGTCGTTCCTTTTCAAAAAATCGTTGATCTTTTAGGATGCAAGTTGTTCGTCGTTCCTGAGGCAGCACACATTGCAACGTGTGACACCCCGGGAACGACGAACAACAGCGTTCCTGCGTCCTCCGGCAACGAGGTGGAAGTGACGATAATGCGGCTGCTCCCCGCCCCTCCGCTTCTATTTGCGGCCCACTGTGAGATGTTGCTGTGACACCGCACGAACCTTCCCCTTAAAAAAGGGTTTGTTCGGCGGCCATAGCGACGTCGTTGGGAAAGTATCTGCGTGTGACGCGTACTTCCGATATTGTTCGCCACGGGCAGTGATTTTCCGTGACGCACGCACGACGGGGGCGGGTCCGATCGCTAGCGACATCACTAGCGATGTCGCAGCGTGTAAAGTGGCCTTAACTCTACCACATTGTGGCTGTAGTACTGCTTCTCTTGCTGTAACAGCTTTTCTACATTAAACTCTGTTGCTGACTTAGCTCTGCCACACCAGTTCCACCCTGTTGCGTCAACATGGCTATATAGCTGTAGCTGATGCTCTGCAACATTGTGATTTTAACACCGCTTCTTTTGCTGTGACAGTTATTCTACATTGATCTCTGTGGCTGACGCAGCTCTGCTAAACCAGTTCCTCACTGTTGAGTAAGCATAGCTATATAGCTGGGCTAGCTTTGCCACAATGAACTCTGTTGCTCACTTTGCTTTGCTACACTGGTTCCTCACTGTTGATCATGGCTATATAGCTGGGCTAGCTTCTGTTGTTCACTTTGCTTTGCTATACTGGTTCCTTACTGTTGAATATGGCTATATGCAGTCACATGAAAAAGTTTGGGCACCCCTATTAATGTTAACCTTTTTTCTTTATAACAATTTGGGTTTTTTGGAACAGCTATTTCAGTTTCATATATCTAATAACTGATGGACTGAGTAATATTTCTGGATTGAAATGAGGTTTATTGTACTAACAGAAAATGTGCAATCCGCATTTAAACAAAATTTGACCGGTGCAAAAGTATGGGCACCCTTATCAATTTTTTGATTTGAACATTCCTAACTACTTTTTACTGACTTACTAAAGCACTAAATTGGTTTTGTAACCTCATTGAGCTTTGAACTTCATAGGCAGGTGTATCCAATCATGAGAAAAGGTATTTAAGGTGGCCACTTGCAAGTTGTTCTCCTATTTGAATCTCCTATGAAGAGTGGCATCATAGGCTCCTCAAAACAACTCTCAAATGATCTGAAAACAAAGATTATTCAACATAGCTGTTCAGGGGAAGGATACAAAAAGTTGTCTCAGAGATTTAAACTGTCAGTTTCCACTGTGACAGAGAGTAGTAGAGAATGGGTTTCACAGCCGCGCCAAAAGACTACTGGATTCTTCTCAGATTAATGTTTCTTTTATTTCATAAAGGTCAAGTCTACGCGTTTCAGGAGAACACAGCTCCCTTCCTCAGGACAAACCAGCAAAGAATCATCAAATCAAATTGAGATTTGATGATTCTTTGCTGGTTTGTCCTGAGGAAGGGAGCTGTGTTCTCCTGAAACGCGTAGACTTGACCTTTATGAAATAAAAGAAACATTAATCTGAGAAGAATCCAGTAGTCTTTTGGCGCGGCTGTGAAACCCATTCTCTACTACTCTGTTATCTGCCTCATGGGGACCGCTGCCGGGACTTGGTGTTACATGCTGCTATAGGTGTTGTGACTGTCACAACCCGAATTGGTGAGTAGGATTATTCTTTGCTTCACCCTATATATATATTGGGGTAAGACCCTATTGCGCTTTCTTTTTCCACAGTTTTTACTCATAAGTTTCCACTGTGAGGAACATAGTAAAGAAATGGAAGAACACAGGTACAGTTCTTGTTAAGCCCAGAAGTGGCAGGCCAAGAAAAATATCAGAAAGGCAGAGAAGAAGAATGGTGAGAACAGTCAAGGACAATCCACAGACCACCTCCAAAGACCTGCAGCATCATCTTGCTGCAGATGGTGTCAATGTGCATCGGTCAACAATACAGCGCACGTTGCACAAGGAGAAGCTATATGGGAGAGTGATGCGAAAGAAGCCGTTTCTGCAAGCACGCCACAAACCGAGTCGCCTGAGGTATGCAAAAGCACATTTGGACAAGCCAGTTACATTTAGAAGGTCCTGTGGACTGATGAAACAAAGATTGAGTTGTTTGGTCATACAAAAAGGCGTTATGCATGGAGGCAAAAAAACACGGCATTCCAAGAAAAGCACTTGCTGCCCACAGTAAAATTTGGTGGAGGTTCCATCATGCTTTGGGGCTGTGTGGCCAATGCCGGCACCGGGAGTCTTGTTAAAGTTGAGGGTCGCATGGATTCAACTCAGTATCAGCAGATTCTTGACAATAATGCGCAAGAATCAGTGACGAAGTTGAAGTTACGCAGGGGATGGATATTTCAGCAAGACAATAATCCAAAACACCGCTCCAAATCTACTCAGGCATTCATGCAGAGGAACAATTACAATGTTCTGGAATGGCCATCCCAGTCCCCAGACCTGAATATCATTGACCATCTGTGGGATGATTTGAAGCGTGCTGTCCATGCTCGGCGACCATCAAACTTAACTAAACTGGAATTGTTTTGTAAACAGGAATGGTCAAATATTCCTTCATCCAGGATCCAGGAACTCATTAAAAACTACAGGAAGCGACTAGAGGCTGTGATTTTTGCAAAAGGAGGATCTACAAAATATTAATGTCACTGTTATGCTGAGGTGCCCATACTTTTGCACCGGTCAAATTTTGTTTAAATGTGTTTTGCACATTTTCTGTTAGTACAATAAACCTCATTTCAATCCAGAATTATTACTCAGTCCATCAGTTATTAGATAGTTAGGTCCAGAAATATTTGGACAGTGACACAATTTTCGCGAGTTGGGCTCTGCATGCCACCACATTGGATTTGAAATGAAATCTCTACAACAGAATTCAAGTGCAGATTGTAACGTTTAATTTGAAGGTTTGAACAAAAATATCTGATAGAAATTGTAGGAATTGTACACATTTCTTTACAAACACTCCACATTTTAGGAGGTCAAAAGTAATTGGACAAATAAACCAAACCCAAACAAAATATTTTTATTTTCAATATTTTGTTGCGAATCCTTTGGAGGCAATCACTGCCTTAAGTCTGGAACCCATGGACATCACCAAACGCTGGGTTTCCTCCTTCTTAATGCTTTGCCAGGCCTTTACAGCCGCAGCCTTCAGGTCTTGCTTGTTTGTGGGTCTTTCCGTCTTAAGTCTGGATTTGAGCAAGTGAAATGCATGCTCAATTGGGTTAAGATCTGGTGATTGACTTGGCCATTGCAGAATGTTCCACTTTTTTGCACTCATGAACTCCTGGGTAGCTTTGGCTGTATGCTTGGGGTCATTGTCCATCTGTACTATGAAGCGCCATCCGATCAACTTTGCGGCATTTGGCTGAATCTGGGCTGAAAGTATATCCCGGTACACTTCAGAATTCATCCGGCTACTCTTGTCTGCTGTTATGTCATCAATAAACACAAGTGACCCAGTGCCATTGAAAGCCATGCATGCCCATGCCATCACGTTGCCTCCACCATGTTTTACAGAGGATGTGGTGTGCCTTGGATCATGTGCCGTTCCCTTTCTTCTCCAAACTTTTTTCTTCCCATCTATCTGGTACAGGTTGATCTTGGTCTCATCTGTCCATAGAATACTTTTCCAGAACTGAGCTGGCTTCATGAGGTGTTTTTCAGCAAATTTAACTCTGGCCTGTCTATTTTTGGAATTGATGAATGGTTTGCATCTAGATGTGAACCCTCTGTATTTACTTTCATGGAGTCTTCTCTTTACTGTTGACTTAGAGACAGATACACCTACTTCACTGAGAGTGTTCTGGACTTCAGTTGATGTTGTGAACGGGTTCTTCTTCACCAAAGAAAGTATGCGGTGATCATCCACCACTGTTGTCATCCATGGACGCCCAGGCCTTTTTGAGTTCCCAAGCTCACCAGTCAATTCCTTTTTTCTCAGAATGTACCCGACTGTTGATTTTGCTACTCCAAGCATGTCTGCTATCTCTGATGGATTTTTTCTTTTTTTTCAGCCTCAGGATGTTCTGCTTCACCTCAATTGAGAGTTCCTTAGACCGCATGTTGTCTGGTCACAGCAACAGCTTCCAAATGCAAAACCACACACCTGTAATCAACCCCAGACCTTTTAACTACTTCATTGATTACAGGTTAACGAGGGAGACGCCTTCAGAGTTAATTGCAGCCCTTAGAGTCCCTTGTCCAATTACTTTTGGTCCCTTGAAAAAGAGGAGGCTATGCATTACAGAGCTATGATTCCTAAACCCTTTCTCCGATTTGGTTGTGAAAACTCTCATATTGCAGCTGGGAGTGTGCACTTTCAGCCCATATTATATATATATAATTGTATTTCTGAACATGTTTTTGTAAACAGCTAAAATAACAAAACTTGTGTCACTGTCCAAATATTTCTGGACCTAACTGTATATGAAACTGAAATAGCTGTTGCAAAAACCCAAATTGTTATAAAGAAAAAAGGTTAACATTAATAGGGGTGCCCAAACTTTTTCATGTGACTGTCGCTGGGCTAGCTTTCCCACATTGAACTCTGTTGCTCACTTTGCTTTGCTACACTGGCTCCTCACTGTTGAGTCAACACTTTAATCACTAGGCCACCTTTATTATATTGATCTCTGCTGGAATGCTTTATTGCTTTGCTTCATCAGTTGCTGTTACTTCCATTCTGCAACTCTAGGTGGATACAGTTCCTTCATGGATCCTCATATGCAGGTAACATAACAACCCTCCAGTGATGTCCTAAGGCAGCACCGCAGTCTTACATCAGATTACAGATTTGTAAAAATCATGTCCTTTGCAAAGAATACTGGGAGATTTTAGCTCTGAAGGCTGTGAATGCAGCTTTGGACCATAATACAGGTTTCAAAGCAGGATAAGCACAACATAAAGAATGCAATGCTATTGCAAAGAGACTGAACTTTACATGTAGACTAATCTTTCATATCAATTGTGTTCAGTGACGGACATAAGCATGAGATTTCGTCCAGGCGGCAGGGTCCTCTGCTATAAACGTTGGCATTTCTGCCAGCTGAAACACCGCCATCCTGGCAGAGATGATTGCTAGCGACGTCAGTGCTGGTCTCACTGTCCTCGTGCTGCTATGATCTCATTGACTCTCCAAGGGAAGGGGGGACAGGATTCATGCTGCGCTCTGCTCCAAGCTATTCATTTCAGGTCGTGCTGTCCGGCAACCTCTGAAGGTGTAACCTACATTACCTAGACCCATGGACTAATTGATTGGGAGTTATTAATATCATCCCCTCTGCAGCCAACATTACATCACCTATTTGGTAGGGAGAATTCCTGCACATTTCTGTCACCAGGTCAAAAGAGGCCACTTTTTGTTCGTATTTTTTCTTTTTAATCTGCCATATTGTTAAAGAGATACAAGTCTTATTATTTAGTGCTAATTTGTATGTACTTTACAAGGGGGCGGGTCTCATGGATCCTCTGGGGCGTGTCTTTATCTGCTTGGCATTATTTCCCTGTTAGCACTACCCTCTTAGCGAAGACCATAAGAAGTAAAGCTAAATAAAGCGACCCATATCTCTGGAACCGTATGGCAAATTTCATAAATACTAAAAAAAATAGAATATTCAGGGGAACAGCGTGAATAAGGTAAAAGCAGAAACTGACTACTTTTGACCTGGTGACAAGTCTTCTTTAGAGGGGAATCCTAGTCTTCTGTTATTCTTCATTTGGTGGAAAATTTAGATTTTATAGTTCTAGAAATGAATGATATTTCCTAATTTTCTATCCAATCTATGAAGGATGTAGTGTTGGGTTGGCATACCAACATGGCACCACTATGTCAGAACGGCAGCAATCTTTCTTTCCCATAACCTAGACATCAGAGGGTACTGCCAGACATTTCCCTTGCAGTAACACTTATAGAGGGAATGACCAAGTACCTGACGTCCACTCCCCATAATATCTTTATGACATAATGTTTATTAAAAACAAAGCTACTACTATCACTGACTAAAAAGTCTCTTAAAATGGCTCCAAACGTAACAAAAAATACTGGTAATACACCTTTTACATTGATGACTGCAAAAAGAAGTGAGGACCACAGTCAAACTACAGACTGAAGGACTGACCAATCCACCAATGGCAGATGTCAACAGAAATGAAGAATAAGGCTACTTTCACACATCAGTTTTCTGCATTCAGGCACAATCCTTTTTTTTCCTGATCCAAAGGATCCGGCAAAAAAATGTAAAACCGTATCCACCGGATCCGGTTTTTAACGGATCCGTTATGCCGGATGCGTACAAAACCGGATCCGGTGGATACGGTTTGCATCCGGTTTGTCCTTTTTTTTGAAGGATCAGCTTTTTTAATTAATTTGGTGCATGCGCAGTTTACAAAAATGGATCCGGTAGCCGCATCAATTTTTTACCGCATTGCGCCGGATCCGGCGTCCATAGGCTTTCGTTGTAAAACACGCCGTATCGCGCCGGATCCGGCGCGATGCGGTATTTTTGCCAGACAAAAAAACGTTGCAAGACACGTTGCCTCCGGCCGCCGCTTTGATTAATTTTGCCGCATCTGGAAAAAAACGGATGCAACGCAAAGCCATCAGGTACAATCCGGTAACAATGCAAGTCTATGGGGATAAAACTGATGCGGTACCGGATCCGTTTAACCCGTTTTTTTCCGGATTGTACCTGATGGGAAAAAACTGTGTGAAAGTAGCCTAAGTGGTGTCAGGGCCACATGTATACGTACAGTTCAGTGTTAAAGAGGTCCAACCACCAGGATTTTCATATATTTACTAAAGCCAGTGCTATACTGACGTCATCATGCTGATTCTAAACATACCTTTAGTTGTGAGATCAGATGTATAGTTTCTGAAATATAGGCAAGTAAACTTTGTGAAATGCACTGTTATTTGATAGATGCTACAGAATATCGGATGTATAGTTTCTGAAATATAGGCAAGTAAAGTGTGTGAAATGCACTGTTATTTGATATACGCTACAGAATAATTAATAGGTGGGTCGGGTTTTGCTAGATATTCCCGCTCCTGTCTGCCTGCCTGTCCTTCCTCCCCCTGTCTATGTTATTACGGGGGGAGGAAGGAAGGCAGGCAGACAGGGGCGGGAATAACTAGCAAAACCCGACCCACCTATTAAATATTCTGCAGCACCCATCAATCAAGTAACAGTGTATTTGACACACTTTACTTGCCTGTATTTCAGAAACTATACATCCGATCTCACAACTAAAGGTATATTTAGAATCAGCATGATAGCGCCAGTATAGCACTGGCTTTAGTTTATATATGACAATCCTGGTGGTTGGTCCTCTTTAATGGCTGTTGGCCTAACAAGCTTCTCACCAACAGCTAAGGCCCTGTTCGTATTTAATTTCTTGTTTACCTCTGATGAAAGCATCCAAGATAGGCATGGCCATTGTATGGACATTTTTGTTGGCTTACACTGGATGCATCGGCGTCTATATTCAAAATGTCTCTCCAGGAAAGGAGACAAACTCTAGCGCCACCTACTGGAAGTAGCAATCCTAAAAGTCAAAAGTGGCCTTTTAACAAGCCTTTTCATATGACCTAGGATATATGCCAGATCAGAATCCCAATTTGCAGACACGGTGTTTCGGGGTGGTTGCCCCTCGTCAGTGCAAAGTGTGGGTAAATGATCTGGTACATGAGAAGCTATGTGGGGACCACGGAGGAAGACTATTCTCTTTACGGAGACCTGACAAACCAGTCTGGCTGTCAGTGGTGAGGGAACTTATAGCTGCAATGCCCCTCTGGGAATTATTCAAATTGTCTCTCCAGGAATGGAGACAAACTCTAGCGCCACCTATTGGAAGTAGCAATCCTAAAAGTCAAAAGTGGCCTTTTATAGACATGTAGACAGCGAATGTGTGTAAAAAAAATTGATATGTGAACAGAGACATACTATGGCGCTCCATAGATTTGTCTTTGCAGGTGGGGAGGATTACAAAAGTAAAATAATGATGATGACAGATTAGAATCCGTATAGTAAAATGTCATACCGTGTGTAGGATCCTGGATAATACCTACATATCTCATGTAAATACTCCTTGTAAGGAAAGAGCATCAAATGTCAGAGTCATCTATGTCCAAGAACATTACGGCGAGGTCCTCCGCTGTAGAGGATGCAGGGAAATCACTTTAGGCAGATTACGCGTATCTTATTATGCATGTGCGGCTTTGTGCTAAAATAATCTTCTATAATCCCGAGAGATTGATTCTATTTTAGATGTGACCATAACTTGAAATAGGCTCCTGATATACTCCGTACAACAAGACATCGGCGATGGTGATCGCCAGTCATCACGAGGATGGCACTGTCCGTCTGCTACATTCTAGACAAGGAGTCCAGGAAATAGCAATCAAATATTGCAGATCAGTAAATCTTGGAGTCCATTGTTCATTTTGATTTCCTTGGCAAAGTGTACTCACCTGTCCTGGCACCAGTGTAGAGTACAACGTCCTTCTCCATAGGTCATCTCTCTCATTTCAGAGCAAGTCCACACTACTGATGTCACAATCTCTGGTCATAAAGGCTAAGGGGTACTTTTCACTACTGCGATATCGTCGGGGTCAAATCGAAAGTGACGCACATCCAGCGCCGGTAACGACGTTGCAATGTGTAAAGCCTAGAATCACCGATAAACGATTGCAAAAGCGTCGAAAATCGGTGATCTGTGTAGTGTCGGTCATTTCCATAATTTCGCTGCAGCGACAGGTACGATGTTGTTCCTCGTTCCTGCGGCAGCACATAATCGCTGTGTATGAAGTCGCAGGAGTGAGGAACATCTCCTTACCTGCGTCCCGCCTGCAATGAGGAATTAAGGAGGTGGGCGGGATGTTTAAGTCCCGCTCATCTCCGCCCCTCCGCTTCTATTGGCCGCCTGCCGTATGACGTTGCTGTGACGCTGCACGACCCGCCCCCTTAGGAAGGAGGCGGGTCGCCGGCCAGAGTGACGTCACAGGGCAGGTAAGTGTGTGTGAAGCTGCCGTAGCGATAATGTTCGCTACGGCAGCTATCACAAGATATCGCATGTGCGATGGGGGCGGGGACTATCGCGCTCGGCATCGCTACAATCGGCTAGCGATGTCGCAGCGTGCAAAGTACCCCTAACTCGAGTGCCAAGACAGCACCTTAGTATTCAGGTAGTCGGAATCCACAACACTACCGTGGACTGTTTCTCAGATTTTGTTATTTGAACCTCCTGGCAAACCTAGCTTTGTATGAAACTTTGCAAACTACTTTATTATGGGATATGTCTTCATTCCTGTAACAAAACGTCATGGTAGTGGCCACAAACCCCGACTTTCCCCCAGTCTATTTGACCGCAGATTGTCGCCCTCCTGGAGCTTCTTGCCATCCACTGCGGACACTTTGTAATCAGCATATTCTAAGAAACTCTTCCAACACAGGAATTTTTTTTAGCAAAAATCCCTTTCAAATGCACATTTTCTAATTGGCGAAGAACTGTCAGGCAGTCCACATCAATTTTTGACTATTGTTGAAATAAAGGTCAAGTCGACATGAACTCTTGAATGGTGGAAGTGAATAAGAAAAGTCTTGGGCTTCTATGGTCTGAGAAGAATATGCTCTTTCAATGGCACTTAACAAGTGGCAGAGATGAAAAGGAGACAATGCTGCTTTTTGATTCCGTAAGTGGTGGAGAAAAGAACAATTAAAAAGTCAGTAAAATCCAATGTGCAGAAATATAAGAACAACCCTTTTGTTTTTACTCCCATTTTTCATGAGCTGAACTCTACATCTAAGCTCTGGTGGAGATTCCTGCAGTCAGCATGCCAATTGCACGCTCCCTCGAAACTTGTAACATCTGTGGAATTGTGCTGTGCGCAAAAACTGCACGTTTTAGAGTGGCCTTTTATAGTGGCCAGCCTAAAGGGTACTTTACACACTGCGACATCGCTAGCGATCTCGTAAGCGATGTGAAATTCTAGATCGCAAGTGCGATCTTTTGAGATCACACATGCGTAAAATGACCTACGTGCGATCTCTAAACATCGCACTTGCGATCTAGAATTTCACATCGCTAACGAGATCGATAGCGATGTCGCAGTGTGTAAAGTACCCTTAAGGCGCACTTGTGTAATAATCATTCTGTCTAATCAGAATCTTGATATGGCACACCTGTGAAATGGATGTATGATCTCAGCAAAAGAGAAAACTGTTCACGAACACAAATTTAAACAAATTTGAGAAGAATTGTTGAGAGAAAAAAAGCCTTTGTACATAGAAAATGTGCAATAATGAAATTCAGTGTTAATAATAATAATAATAATATTTTATTATTAAAAAAGGGCGGTCTAATGTTTGTAAATGTTAAAAATTGAAAAGTTGCTTGTTTATCATGTACGTTGCAATTACTTCTTAATGAAAACCTTCTATGTTCTCAAAAACTGGCAGGATTTTTAATTTTTATCGTTTACTGCTCTTTGCCTAGGTTACCGTCCGCCACTGCAGTCTATTAGAGGAGGCAGATTTCCTAGGCCAGTGCTGCACCTAAGGCTAGGTTCATATTTCCGTTAAAATGTATCAGTCACAATCCGCGGCTATGGTAAACAATGGCATCAGTTTAGCGAATTCCGTTGTGTCCCATAGACTTGTATTAGTGGCGGATTGCGACTGATGACCTTACGTTGCATTCGCTGCGTTGCAGTCAGTCGTTTTTTGACTGACCGCTGGGCGGGAGCAACGCAGAATGTAACGTTTTTCTGGCCGTCAAAATTAACGCGCCGCGCAGGAATCCGTCGCCATCCGTCACGCTTGTAATGTATGTCTATGGTGCTGGATTCCGTCGTAATCCGTCTTACAACGGAATCCAGCGCTGGATTCCGTCATGCTCTACTGAGCATGCCCAGCATGTTTGGCACACCCACTGGGCTGTCCCAAACACAAACGGATCATGACTAATCCGTCAAAAAACGGACGCATAGCGGATGTAACGGACGCGACAAATCAGTTTTTTCACAGGATTCCTGTGAAAGGAATCCTGTGAAAAACACATCCGTTGCGTCAGTTGACATCTAATAAACAACTGATCCGTTGCTGACGGACCTGACGGATTTAAAACAACGGAAGTGTGAACTTAGCCTAAGGGTACTTTCACACTTGCGTTGTTTTCCTTCCGTTACAATCCACCCTTTTGGAAAACAAAATGGTTGACGGATTGTGCCAAAAGGACCTGCTTGCTTCCGCTGGGCAACGCTCCGTTGCTTCCGCCCAGCGGGAGGAACGCAGCATGTAACGTTGTTTTGAGCAGCGGAATCCTCAGGATTTCACTGCGCATGCTCTTTTTTTTTTTTTTTTTTAAAATCACAAACTTTATTTTGTCTCGCGGTGGCCGAACGTTCAGCTGAGCGCCCGCCCGCCGGCAAGTGACAGCGCTCAGCTGAGCGCCTGCCCGCCGGCATGCCCGGCCGCCGGCAAGTGACAGCGCTCAGCTGAGCGCCCGCCCGCCGGCATGCCCGCCGGCAAGTGACAGCGCTCAGCTGAGCGCCCGCCCGCCGGCATGCCCGGCCGCTGGCAAGTAAGAGCACTCAGCTGAGCGCCCGCCCGCCGGCATGCTCGGCCGCCGGCAAGTGACAGCCCTCAGCTGAGCGACCGGCCGCCGGCTATTGAGAGCGATCAGCTGATCGTTCACAATAGTTTGCTGCCGGTAAAACTGTAAAGAAGACAAAAAAAAAAAAAAGCTTTCCGTTGTTTTGTACGATCCGTAGCATCCGTTGTGCCACTATATGCAACGCATCCTTTGCATCCGTAACACAACGTAATGCTACGGAAGCCGTCCAACGCAAGTGTGAAACTAGCCTAAGCTGGTGAGATCGCTGGATCTGCCCACCTTCAGCGCCACTGCACTATACGATGCAGCAGTTTTAAAGCTGCCCCTATTAGCAAAGTGCATTGTTCGGGCCACTGGCTCAGCCATGTTACCCGGCCAAACTGCCAATCTTGAGGAACGCAAAGTCCCCTGGCAAGAAGTTAGTCAGATGAGCAGAGCTCTTCTTATGAACAAACCTAATAGAAAAGAGATCAACAGGAGGGGATGTCCAGTTACAACAGGTCACACCCCAGGACAAGAATAAGCTTAACGTTTGGGACAGACAACAGTGCCATATTTCCAGCACTTAGACATGGAGCAGGGGTGGGCAATTAATTTTCCATATGGGGTCCCATGAGAGACCCGAGAGCTGAATCAACAGGCCAAACTTAATTCTGCTTATTAGTATGTAATATGTTTATCACACAATATTGAGGAGAATTAAGAATGTGGAGCAACAGCTACTACTAATACAAGTAGGGCCTACCTATAGAAGTAAATCCACATCATATAATTTACTGCTTTTTATAAATCACACACTGATGTTATTCCTCATTAAGTATAAGTATAGATAGATATACCTTGATCCACAGTTTCTACCAATATGATGTCTCCACAGCCCCTCAAACAGTATCCCCACACACCCACATAGTTATGATCTTCCCAGAGTTCCGCCACAGACAGTAACAAGTCCCCACAGCCCCTTACACAGTATGAGGTCCCCACACAATGTATGATGTCCCGGCACACTGCATTAGGACCCCACTGAGCCTCACAAACTGTGATGTCACCATAGCCCCTTATACAGTATAATGTCCCTACACACAGTATGATGTTCCCAGAGCCCCTTACACAGTATGCTGTCGCAAAACACTGTATAATGGCCCCCCTAACAAAGTGTGATGTCTCCATCATCCCTTACACAGTATAATGTCCCACACATAGTATGATGTCCTCACAGCCCCTTACACAGCATGATGTCCCCACACACAGTATGATGTCCACACAGCACCTTACAAAGTATGATGTCCCGATAGCCCCTTACATAGTATGTCCCAACACACAGTATGATGTCCCCACAGCCCCTCACAAAGTATAATTGCCTAACACACACGTATGATGTTCCCCCAGACACTGTATTATGGCCACAGTGTCCATCACAAAGTATGATGTCTCCACAGTCCCTTACACAGGATGATGTTCCCACAAACAGTATTATATCTAGACAACCCCTCACACAGTATGATGTCGCCACACACTGTAGAATGGCCCCCCCTAACAAATTGTGATGTCTCTATCGCCCCTTACACTATAATGTCCCCACACACAGTATGATGTCCCCACAGCCCGTTACAAAGTATGATGTTCCTTTACACAGTATGATGTACCTACAGCCCCTTACACAGTATGTCCCCACACACAGTATGATGTCCCCACAGCCCGTTACACAGTATGATGTTCCTTTACACCGTATGATGTACCTACAGTTCTTTACACAGTATGTCCCCACACACAGTATGATGTCCCCACAGCTACTTACACAGTATGATGTTCCCTTACACAGTATGATGTCCTGACAGCCTCTTACACAGTATGATGTCCCAACAGCCCCTCGCAAAGTATAATGGCCCCACACACAAGTATGATGTTCCCCCAGCCTCATACCCAGTGCCCATCACAAAGTATGATGTACCCACAGTCCACTACACTGTATGATGTTCCCACACACAGTATCTCCTCAGCCCCTTACAAAGTTTAATGGCTACACACACAAGTATGATGTCCCCACAACTTCACACACTGTTTTATGGCCCCACTGCCCATCAGAAAGCATGATATACCAACAGCCTCACAGTATAATGGCCGCACACACAAGTAAGATGTCCCCACAGGTCCTCAGAGTATTATGCCCCCCACAAGTACTGAACGATAATTAAAATAAAAAAATAGACCTACTCACTTCTCGCCGTTCCTTCTGATGCACTACTCCACTCTGTACACTGTGGGTACCGAATCTCTGCACAGCAGGCATGTTCTGGTGACAACATCACGTGTTATGATCCGGAACCATGGAAGATCACAATAAATCATTGGCAAAAAAGGTGATAAGAGCATTGGCAACTAATCTGGCCGCCATCCCCTTACTAACCATCAACACTAGAAGTAGCTGAGGGGTGAACTAACATCCTATGCACCGCGAACCCAGCCAGAAAACTAGCTATCCTAAAGGAAGGAAGGATGAATAACTCTCTCCCTCAGAACTAGGTATAGCAAGCCCCCCACATTCAAAGACTACGGTGATATAGGAAAACACAATACACATATGGATGATAGGATTAGCAAAGGTGAGGCCCCATTGACTAAATAGGAAAGGATAGGAAAGGGGCTGATGGTGGCCAGAGAAAAACCCTATAAAAATCCAAATACCTGATAGTACAAAAAGTCCTCAGATCGCACGATCTGAACTCCGTCCTATATCAGGTGCTCTTGTCAAACCAATGAACAGAAAACAGGAACAATTACAAATTCAAGAAGCAGCAAACACATGGACTTATAGGAGCAAAACTCCAAACATAGCTGCAGGGAGCATCCCAGCTAAGCAACAGAGAGGGAAGATTCCTGCATGCAAATAAACTGACAATAACCACAGCAAATGACTAACCCAGATAAGAACAAAAGAACAAAACAACATTAGAAAGAACCAAGCACTTATCTGGGGTAGATGTGGTCTGGAGCAAGATGAGAAGGCTGGTAACTAAAGAACAAATGAGAACCGGCTCAGACTGCCAGCAGACCAAGGTTTAAATAGGCAGAGCGTTAGCAATCGAAACGCCCATTGCTCCAGCACACCTGGTCTCTGTCCAAACCATTCCTGGCCACAAGAGGGAGCCTCACAGCAGCAAAAGCATAACTGACATTCAGAACAATCACACCTTCTGAGCAAAGACTCAGTTGCACAGGTGGAATGAAGGAAAAAGCCTGAGTCTTTCTGTTCCATTATTGTATTTACTGGTATCTGCCTCCTGAGGATTCAGATACTGGGGAAAGTGACATACCAGGCAGCGGGTGGATGCATGGTGCAGGGCACCACTGTATCTAGCCCACTGGTGGTCCACATTATGGTCTGACATAAAGCATCTCTAGGTAATCTATAGCAATACATAGCTGCCGCAGCACTGCTAAAACGGTCCCTCCCTATTAGTCATGCAAACCTCTTCTGAAATCTCTGGTATACTCGGCTATACGTTTATTATCAAAAATGTAGCAGTATATGGTGGTAATTAAAAGATATAGTCATTGAAGTAATAAATGGAGAGGTGAGGTCTCTATATGCTGATCTGCATGTTGCATATAGTAAACGGTCGTCTTATACTGGCAATAATGGAACACATCCACATCATAGATTTATATCTGACGGGCAGCACTGGCATTCCCATTGTCAGACAGGCTGAGCTGCCGGCCACGAGCTGGAGATTCAGTGGCCTCATGGCAGATATAATGGAGTTCATCTCTCAATATGTCCCGGCCGCAGGACAGAACACATTGCGATGGTGCTTCAGATGTGATAAATCCTGGCTAGGAAGGGTGCACTAACTATACTGAGACCTCGGGCTGCAGATAATGAATGGCTCATCCCGCACACCGTTCACACCTGTCTGCACTGAAACAAATATTTTTACTCAATTATTGTCATTTTTACTATTGGTAGGAGACAAATCATCTTCCGTGTCTGGGCTCTGGGCTGCGGCTGTGTGATCAGGACTCGGCTGGGGGCGCTTGTGACTGCGCTCCGGAGACCACGCGTTTTGCATATATCTTTGCCATCCTGCACTGCAATTTGGGAAAGAAAATCACTTTACCTTCTATTCCCTTCTAGCTGTGCTTTCAGTAAGGCGGCCAGACAACATTGGAACAGCTTTGGTTAACCCTATAGCTGCAGGTTAATAAATCTGTAGGTTCCTTTTAATGAAACCCAATTGCAAAAAATTATTTTTAAGCCCTAATGCATGCATTTAATGAAAAAAGAAAAAAAATTGTCCCCAAAAGTCGACAACCCTTTAAATCTGCCAACTACAGGCTGTAGGGGAAACATAGTACTATATAATTCCCATTGAAGTCAATAGGTGCCTGTGTAATCTATGGATGCACCAAGGTCTCCTGGTAGAGAGATGCTCTTTGCAGCAATACTTTGCTCTGGCTAATAAAGGACGTAGATTTACATGGTTATCTATGAAGTCCATAAAACATGTACAGTATATCACAAAAGTGAGTACACCCCATCACATTTTTGTAAATATTTTATTATATCTTTTCATGGGACAACACTTACGATCTGACACTTTCATACAATGTAAGGCCCTGTACGCACACTGCGTTTTTACCCGCGTTTTTGCTGCAGACATTTGTTGAGAAAATTGTTGTAACCTTTCTGCAGACATTCCCCAGCAAAACCTATGGAAAAAAAATTGCTGTGCGCACACTACGTTTTTTTCTCAAGATATTTCTTTCTGTAGATTTTCTTGAGAAAAAGAACGAGCATATCACTTCTTTTCTGCAGCTAACTGCGTTATTCACTCCATTGACTGTAATGTAATCATGAAATAGCGCAGGGAATGACGCAGGTAGCAAATTATGTGCGTTTTATTGCGTTTTCCTGCGTTATTCCCACGTTATTTCACGTTTTTCGGGACATAATGTTCGTCACTGCCTGCGTTTTGCAGGGAAGTGATGTCATTATGACAGGAAGAGGAAGCGTAGCAGAGAGTAAACACACACACATCACACTCTCACACACACAGACATATAGAATACACATAGAAATCAAATGTACATATTAAAAATAAAAAACGAAAAAAAAACCAACAAAAAACGCGGGCTCTGTCATATTTTTACCGTCCAGCCAAGGTAAACACACAGCGGCGGCCTGGTATACTCAGGCTGGGGAGGGCGAGGGCCATGGTTAATGCCCCTCCAATCCCGCAGCCGAGAATATCAGCCCGCCGCTGCACCAAGAATGTCGCATCCATTATGCGACAGTCCCGGCGCGTTATCGGCTCTTCCAGATTGCCGTGATACAGTGGCAACCAGGGTAATAATGAGTTAACGGCAGCTATGCGCTGCCACTAATCCTAGCTTTATCATGGCAGCGTCTATGAGACAGCTTCCATGATTAACCAGTAAGTAAAGTGAAAACACAGACCGAAAAATCCTTTATTTTAAATAAAACATAAAAAAGCCCCCTCTTTCACCACTTTACTAACCCCCCCAACACACAGCTCCGATGTAATCCACCGAGGTCCCACGACGCTTGCAGACTGCTGCAGCCGCATCTGACACATACTCAATGCAGCCTCGTTCAGTGAGCGATGCTGCAAGGGTAACTACAGGTAATTTCTCACGGCCGGTAATGTGAACACATTACTGCTCGCAAGAAATGCAGTGTGTCCTCACAGGGACTCTATCTATTGATTATCTATCTATCTATCCATTATCTATTTATCCATCTATCCATACATTATCTATCTATCCATCTATCCATTATCTGTCTATCTATTCATCTATCCATCTTTTTATCTATCTATCCATTATCTATCCATCTTTCTATCTATCCATTATCTATTTATCTAGCTATCCATTATCTATCTATCTATTCATCTATCCATCTTTTTATCTATCTATCCATTATCTATTCATCTATCCATCCATCCATCCATCCATCTGTCCATTATCTATTTATCTATCTAACCATTATCTATCTATTCATCTATCCATCTTTCTATTTATCTATCTATTCATCTCTCCATCTTTCTATCTATCCATCTATCTATCTATTATCTATATTATTTATTGCAGTTAAAGCATTAAAAAATGCAGGGACCAACCTGCAAAAAAATGCACCAAAAGCGCACAAAAACGCGGTAAAAACGCATGCGTTTTTTGGTGCGTTATGGGTGCGTTTTTTTAAACGCAGGTGCGCTAATCCTTCACTCAAGAAATTTCTTAAGAAATTTCTTGAGAAAAATCCTTTTTCTAGTACGCACATAGCCTAAAGTAGTCAGTGTACAGCTTGTATAACAGTGTAAATTTGGTGTCCTCTAAATAACTCAACACACATCCATAAGGCCATGTGCCCACGGGAGCTTGTTTCTGCGGATTTTGCCGTGGAAAACCTGCGGAATTTTCTGGATTTTTCAGATAAATCCGCAGGTTTTAGCATGTACAGACACTCCCCATGTTATCCTATGGGACATGGCTCCCCACGCTGCGGAAAGTGTGGCTCCGGAATATCCTGCGGATGTCCCGCAGCCGCACGTAACTGCATGTCAATTATTCATGCGGAATTACCTGCAGAAATCCCGGCCCTCCGCTATGGAGATAGAGGCCGGGACGTCCGCAGGTAATTTGCATGAAAGTCCGCAGGTTTACCGCAGCTATATCGCTGGAATCCCGCAGCTAAAAATAGCTGCGGATGCCGGCGAGCAGCTGCGGTAAACCTGCGGCCGTACCTGCGGATATATCCGCAGTTACGTTCTCCCGTGGGCACATAGCCTTAATCTTTAAACAGCTGTCAAAAAAAGTTTGTACACCCTTAAGTGAAAATGGTCAAATTGTGCCAATTAGCTATTTTCCCTTCCTGGTGTCATGTGACTCATTAGTGTTACAAGGTCTCAGGTGTGTATGGGAAGCAGGGGTGTTAAATTTGGTGTTAGCGCTCACACACTCTCTGATACTGGTCACTGGAAGTTCAACATGGCACCTCATGGCAAAGAATTGTCTGAGGATCTGAAAAAAAGAATTGTTGCTCTGCTTAAAGATGGCCTAGGCTATAAGAAGATGGCCAAAACCCTAAAACTGAGCTGCAGCACGGTGGCCAAGATCATACAGTGGTTTAACAAGACAGGATCCACTCAGAGCAACTTCGCCATGGTCAACCAAAGAAGCTGAGTGCACATGCTCAGCATCATATCCAGATAATGTAATTTTAAAATAGATGTATGAGTGCTGCCAGCATTGCTGCAGAGGTTACAGGGGTGAGGGGTCAGCCTGTGAGTGCTCAGACCATATACCGCACACTGCATTAAATTGATCTGCGTGGCTATCCTCCCAGAAGGAAGCCTCTTCTAAAGATGATGCACAAGAAAACCCGCAAACGGTTTGATGAAGACAAGCAGACAATGGATTATTGAGACCATGTCCTGTGGACTGAGGAGTCCAAGAAAAACGTGTGTGTGGTGGCAACCAGGTGAGGAGTATAAAGACAAGCGTGTCCTTCCTACAGTCAGTCATGGGGGTGGGAGTATCATTGTTTGGGGCTGCATGAGAGCTGCCAGCTGTGAGGAGCTACAGTTCATTGAGGGAACCACGAATGCCAACAGAGCATGATCCCTTTCCTTTGGAAAATGAGCAGCATGGTAGTATTCCAACTTGCTAAAGAAACTGAAGGTAAAAGGTGCTGGATTGGCCAAGCATATCTCCAGACCTAAATCCTATTGAGCATCTGTGGGGCATCCTCACACAGAAGGTGGAGGAGTGTAAGGTCTGTAACATCCACCAGCTCTATGATGTCTTCATGGAGGATGGAAGAGGATACAGCGGCTCCGGTGAAGCTCCAATTGAACCCCATGCCCAAGATAGTTAAGACAGTGCTTGAAAATAATGGTGGCATCACAAAATAATGACACTTTGGGCACAATTTATCCATTTTCACTTAGGGGTGTACTCACTTTTGTTACCAGTGGTTCTTACATTAATGGTTGTGTGTGAGGGCTGCAAATTTACACTGTTAAGCTGTACACGGACTACTTTACATTGTATCAAAGTGTCATATCTTCAGTGTTTTCCCATGAAAAGATATATTAAAATATTTACAAAAATGTAAGGGATGTACTCACTTTTGTAATAGCAAATATTTACTAATAATGCGCAGCTTATTATAATTCAGAGGCAAGTCAATGCAATGACCATATTAAGGACCTACAAGAGGCTGCCTGAGCATAATGTTTGTCCTATGATGCCATCTATTGGCCATTTAGCTTTTCATTCTAGTTATATAGTCTAGTTACGACTAAAGCGGGGCTGTGTCAGATCTGGACCATGCGGGAGCCTAGAGATGTGAGCAAACCGTGTTACTCCAAGGATAAAAAGTGAATCCTTTCTTTAGCTTTACACCACCAAATTTGAATCTTTTAACCCCAGATCCCAGCAAACATCACCATCATAAGAAATGTTCCGTAAACGTGTTACCGCCTTACTTTATGTATTTTGCACCAATTCTAAAAGCACACAACTTTAGTGAGCTTCCCCTAGTGGTGGCTAGAGATACGGACTTGTATGACTGTGATATGGAAAGTAGGTGATTAAGCACCACGAAAAGCAGATTTCTGACCCTATAAACATATAAGGTCCAGATATAGACTTGTAAGATCCTTAAAGGGAATCTATCAGCAGGTTTTTGCTATGTAAGCTGAAACCAGCATACTGTAGGGGTTAAAAACAAAAATCAGCCATGCCTCTCTTATCAGGCTCCTTGCTGTTGTTTACTTGAAACTCAAGGCTTTATCACTTAGTGATTATCAGTCTTAAGGTGGTGTCACACATAGCGACGCAGCAGCGATCACGACCAGCGATCTGACCTTATGAGGATCGCTGCTGCGTCGTTACATGGTCGCTGGTGAGCTGTCAAACAGGCAGATCTCACCAGCGACCAGTGACCAGCCCCCAGCTAGCAGCGACGCGTGGAAGCGTAACTAAGGTAAATATCGGGTAACCAAGGAAAGCACTTCTCTTGGTTACCCGATATTTACCTTAGTTACTAGCGTCCGCCGCTCTCACGCTGCCAGTGCCGGCTCCCTGTTCCCTGCACTCATAGCCAGAGTACACATCGGGTTAATTACCCGATGTGTACTCCAGCTACGTGTGCAGGGAGTAGGGAGCCGGCACTGGCAGCGTGACAGCACACCGCTTAGCGCTGACTCCCTGCACTCCTAGCCAGAGTACACATCGGGTTAATTACCCAATGTGTACTCCAGCTACGTATGCAGGGAGCAGGGAGCCGGCACTGGCAGCGTGAGAGCAGCGGACGCTAGTAACTAAGGTAAATATCGGGTAACCAAGGAAAGGGCTTCTTGGTTACCTGATGTTTACCGTGGTTACAGCTTACCGCAGGCTGACAGACGCCGGCTCCCTGCTCGCTTTAGTTCGTCGCTCTCTCGCTGTCACACACAGCGATGTGTGCTTCACAGCGGGAGAGCAACGTCCAAAAAATGAAGCAGGACATTAAGCAACGACCGGCGACCTCACAGCAGGGGCCAGGTCGTTGCTGGATGTCACACAGCGACAGCGACGTCGCTGCTACGTCACAGAAAATGGTGACTTAGCAGTGACGTCGTTGTCGTCGTTGCTATGTGTGACACCACCTTTAGGTCTAGCTGATACTGCAGGGCAGTCCAATACACCCCCTCCTGTGATTGACACCTCACAGTCTATGTAAATTCTCTATTGAGAGCCTAGTGTGGGCAGGGACAGCTCTCTAGGCTCAGCTACATGACTAAAGCTAAAAATTCAGATAGGGTACTGGCTGCAGCCGTTCTGACACAAAATGATACATTGTTGGATTCAAAATCTCCTTGACTACATCATTCTGCTCTCAGATGACATATCAAAAACCTGCTGCCAGATTCCCTTTAAAATTACATATGGTTCTGCATATGATAGAATGGGGTGTAGAGTCTAAGGGTTTCTCTGGTGACTACCTCACGGAGTAAGGAGGTATGGATGGACTTTGCAGCAGAATGAGCTTTAGGTTGGGATCACAAGTTGGCTGCCCAACAAAAAAAGTAGCAAAGGCCAGGAAGGCTTCAAAGATAAGATTGGTTGGTAAGACAGGGCCATAGGTCCAAAACAGAGTTAAATATGGTTAGAGATAGGGGTCAGAGCTGGAAGGATCAGACTGGAAAGTACTTCAACAAGGACATACGGTAAGTCAGATTCAGTAGGTGTGGATTGGATCAAATGATTGAGCCTTGAGACAAAGCCTAAAGGGAGAACAGAGCTCAGAAATAGTCAAGGGTCAGAACCAAGAGGACTGTAGTGGAGCATTAACAGGTAGAGCTATGTGTCTCATACATGAGAACTGGACTGGAGAGTGGTCAAAGATGTGGACCAGGACTACTGGAGTGGAGCATGATCAGAGAGCTGTAGGTCAGATCTAGGAGGATGGTGCAGGAGTGCAGTCAGATGGAGCCACATGTCAAAGCCAAAACCAAATAGAAGTGTGGTTTGATGAAGCTATAAGTCAAAAGGACTATACCAGAACATGGCTGGATGCAGCGGTGGCCAGAAGAAATAGACTGAAGCATGTTCAGAAAGTGCAATGGATCAAAGCCAAGAAGGGAATTGCAGTGGAGCATGATCGGAAAGGAATGGCGCACATCCTAGAAAGACACATGGATCAGAAACAAGAGAGCCAGGTTTGCAAAGTGTTCAGAAGGAGATGAGAGTCAGAGCCAAGAGGACTAGAATGAAAGAAGGAGCCATGAATCAGAGTAAGGAAGATTACACTGGAGCATGGTCAGAAAGAGCCATGGCCAGGAGGACCTAACTGAAGAGTGGTTAGAGGATGACGTGTATCAGAACCACGAGGACCACACTAACACGGTGTTCAGAAATAGTCATCAGTTAGAGAAGGGAGGAAGTAAGTGGAGCATGATCAGAAAGAGCCACAGGATACATCCAGTTGGACTATACTGAAGAGTGGTAGGGCAGAGACGTGAGCCACAACCAGGAGGATTTACTGAACACCATAGCATGGTCAGACACATGTGGGTGAGAACATGGAGGACATGGCACAATCATTAGCGCAGAAACAGTAAATAAAGGCAAAGCTAGATTCCAAGGAAAATAGTAAGGCATCAGGGTTCATGAATAAGACAGATATCAGAACCAGGGAAAGTCAGAATCAGATCAGGAGTCAGAAATAAGAACTAGACAGCTAGAGGGAACAGGGACAGGTCACGGAGAGAATGGAACAAGAAATGTACTGTGCTGACACTCGTGCAATGTCAGGATGACAGTGAGACAGAATGACATCTGGTTGCCATTGCAACTGCACATCCTATGCACTTTACATGATATATAAGAATGAATCTTTTCACTTTTTATTTTTACACTATTTGGATTTCCAGCCTAATGAGAATCCAGAAGGTTTAACTTAAGCTGAACAGCCGCATGATGGAGAGCGGCAGTAAGACGCAGATTATGGGGCTTACAGATAACAAGCTTTCCTGGTTACATAACTCTGCGCAGGTCTTTTGTGGACAGTCTTCAAATGCTTCTTCTAGGAATGCAAGCAACTTATGAAGTGCAAAACAGTGTTCAAAACATTGAAGTTTTGCTGAATGTACCTATTGGGGTGACCCAATTTATTACAATTCTAAGAATAAACCCTAGTTAACCGCACATAATTAGATATCAGCAAGTCACTAGAGCTCAGAAACAAGATCCCAAATGTGGTTTATTCTGATGACCATGCACATGCTGGAATATAACGTGCTGGACCACCAGAATGTTATAATTGTGGGACCCTTTAGTAATTCATGTTGGATATTTCTCCCACTGTGCAATTGACTCTCCCACATGTTGAGGTGGTCGAGTGGCAAAAATGTTTTGAACTTTTAACTTTCAGGCTCCATATCTCACCATCCATTACAGCTTTGAGCGTGAGACTACCATCATCTTATAGACAATCATCTTGGCGATCTCATACATAAATTTGACTTGCAGCTATTTAGCATATGATTAGTTATGCAGATTCCTGTCATGTCATTGTATTGTTACAGTTTCGCTCCTTGTGCTGGAAAAATCATTTTCTTCCTGTAGATTACAAATTACAACCTGTTCTCACATTCCCTAATAGCTCAATCTTTTATTAGGTTGATTCCCAAGCAAAAGGTCACTGGTTCGAATCGAGGAGCAGCCATGAAGAAGATTTCCCAAGAAAAGAGAAACAGCATCATCCAGCTCATCGATATCGGTATCTCGGCCAAGAATATTGCCAAACTGCATCATGTGAGTGCCATGCAATTGGAGGAATATAAAGTTAAGTCTGTCCATCCATCCCAAAGCCCAAAGGGCGACCTCCAGGCAAAATATCGAAGTCAACACTTCACATGGTCTATCAGTTCTGGTGCGACAAACACGACAGCGGTGGCAGCTGAAATGCTTCGTAATAGTATGATCACAGACATGCATGCAAGCACCATATGACGCACGTTACACAAGCCTGGAATGGTAGATGAAAAAAACATGAAGAAGCCTCCACTTCAATATTGTCATAATGTCGAATGAAATGTCGGCTTGAGTTTTCAAAAAAGTACAAAAAGTGGACAGTCGACGATTGGAAATGGGGGATTTAGAGTGATGAGACGAAAGGCTCTGATGAGTGCAAATGGGACTGGAAGAAACAAAGGAGAAAGGAGCTAACGCTGGGGAAAGTGTGGCCTGCAGGCTACATTCCTCCCTCTGGCTGCTCCAGTCTGGGCCCATGGACAGAGAAAGTCGAAGGGCTGAAGACAGAACCACAGGCTGCACCATGCCCTCCCCCACCGTCCGATTGCTGCTGAACGCTTCCCGATATCCCCACTATTTGCATGCTCAGGATCCAGACAGAGGTGAATACATTGATAGAGGATGATGCCTCTGGCTCAGATTTCCACCAATCAGCGTGACGCACAGCAGACACGATGACATCACATCATTGCATGTGCTGTGCAGAGCACCGGTGTGCACCGGAGGCTGGAGGAGAGTGGTGGGGAAGGAAAGCGAGGTGAGTATGTGTTTTCTTTTTTTCATGTGTATGGGATGTTTGCATGGGTGTAGGAGGCTGTGTGGGGACTTATGCTGTATATGAGCCTAACTGGGGCTCATAATGTATATATGAGGCTATGTGGGGGCGCAAAGTATATAGGGGGCTATATGAGGGCTCATGCCATATTTAGGAGGCTCACTGCAGGCTCATACTGTATTTAGGAGAGTGTGGGGGCTCATACTGTATATAGGAGGCTGTGTATGGGCTCATACTGTACATATGAAGCTATGTGTGGGCTCATACTGTATGCTCACACTGTATATAGAGGGACCATATGGGTCACTACACTGTATATATAAGGGCTATGTGGAGGCTCAAATTGAATATAAAGAGGCTATGTTGAGGCTCATACTGTGTATAGGGGCTATTTTGGGGATCATACTGTATGTAGGGGGCTGAGTGGGGGCTCACACTGTATATAGGTGGGTTGTATGTGGGCTCATGCGGTATATAGGGGGATTTCAGCATACTTAATTCTTCTCAATATTAAGTGTTATAATATTAATAAATAATAATTATAATTACTATGTTAATATTAATGTTAAGCAGAACTAACTTCAGCCTATTGCTGTGGATCTCCACACCACTCACGGTCTCGCATGTGGCCCATAGGGAAAATTAAGTGCCCACCCCTGGGCGAACAGATAGAGAATTTGAAGGAACTGTCAAGTCCGATGGAGGAAGCCTGATGAAATTGGGTTGTTTCACAGCCAAAGGTGTTGGATACTTCACCAGGATCAATGGTGGTCTCAATGCTGAGCTTTATGTGAGTATCCTAGTTGAATACTATGGGTATGAAAAGGACGACATAGTGTTCCAGCAAAACAATGACCCGAAGCATACGTTGAGATTAGCTAAGAAATGGTTCGATGACAATGAAGTAGAGGTGCTGGATTTGCCCCCACAATCCCCAAACCTCAACCCAATCAAACACTTGTGGGTAGAGTTGAAGAAAAAGCTGTATACATACCCAAGAGAAGCAATCAGTATACACCAACATTGGGACCTGTAGAAAAGATCTGGGATCAGATTTCGGTCGAGACATGCTTGAATCTGATCGAGAGCCCAGAAGGATTCAGGAGTGGTGAAATGCACAGGTGGATTTACAGAATACAGTGGAACCTCGCTTAACGAGTAACCCACTTAACGAGAATTTCGCTTAACAAGCAAAGCTTTCTGTAAATTTGTAACTCGATTTACGAGAAAGCTTTGCTGTACGAGCGAAATCCTCACTGCGCACACTTCCGGTTCCGTACACTCACCGTGCTCTAACCCGCACTTGCAGCCCAATACACACATGCACGCACAAACACACACATGTACGCACAAACACACACGCACCCACGCACATACAGTATTATGCTCACCTTACCTTCCGTTCCACCGCTGGCCTCATTGTTCTTGTAGTTCCCGGGTACATTGCGACGTCCTCGCGGCGAACTACAAGACCCAGGAGGCCCGCAATGGAACGGAAGGTAAGGTGAGCATATAATATAATGTAATGTACCTTCCGTTTCATCGCCGGCCTACTGGGTCCTGTAGTTCGCCGCTCCGCTCCACTCCAGGCTGTGCATCGGCATCCATAGCGACGAAGCAGGAACTTCCTGTCAGACGCTACTCAAAGGCAGCGTGCTGGCCAATCAGTGGCAAGCGGCTCTGCCTTTGACGTCAGAGCTCTGGCCACGGAAGTTCCTCCCTCGTCGTTATGGTAACCCGATACACAGCCCGGTCCCGTACCAGAGAACAGCAAAACCCAGGAGACCGGCGATGAAACGAAAGGTAAGGTGAGCATATAATATGTGTGTGCGTGCTTGTGTGTTTGTGTGAGTGTGTGTGTGAGTTTGTGTGTGTTTGTACATGTTTGCGTGTGTTTGTGCATGTGTGGAATGACAGAATAGGGGACCAGGATGGGACATTTAACACATTGTGGAACGAATCGTCTGCATTGCAATGATTTCCGATGGGAAATCTTGCTTTGCTGAACGAGTAACTTGGTTAACAAGCACAGTCCCAGAACGGATTGTTCTCGTTAAGCAAGGTTCCACTGTACTAACAAAATAGAAGGATTTTTGTGTACTCACCGTAAAATCTCTTTCTCTGAGTCTTCATTGGGGGACACAGGACCATGAGAGTATGCGGCTGTGACTAGGAGGCTGACACTAAGACATAAAAAAGTTAGCTCCTCCCTAGCAGTGTACACCCTGAGCCGGAGGCGGATCTATGCCAGTTTAGTGTACAAGCAGTAGTAGGAGAAACCTGAACAACCATAACTAATTAAGGTAATAACAAGAAACACACTATCGCTTTCATTGGGGGACACAGGACCATGGGACGTCCAAAAGCAGTCCTTGGGTGGGTACAGGAGTAATCATACAGATTCAAGACATATCCAAAACTCTGTAAGAATGCTCGGTGCAAAAGTAAACCGGCTTATCAAAGGTGTGCGACAGCCCCTTGCTGTGTCCTGAAAAACCCTGGAACAGGTAAGAAAAGCTTGACTACGCGGCGGCTCTGTAGACTTGCTTGGCTGACACCTGGCGTCTGATTGATTGTCCTAGACGCCCCAATTGGACAGGTGGAAAGGTTTTTACACCCCTTGGAGAAAACCTGACTCTAATCCTGTAGGCCTCTGAAATGGTCGGCCTGATCCAATTCGCAGCGGTAGCCTTGGACGCCAGCATGCCCCTCCTGGGTCCAGTAGACAGGACGAATAAGCCGTCCAAGATGCAGAAGGGCGCGGATCTCGAAACGTAACTCCTCCGAGCTCGCACTAGATCCTGTGTAAGCCGAGACCTCTCCAAGGATCGAATGGAGGCTGGGCCGAAGGATGGACGTACAATCACCTCATTCAGATACTACCTCCGGTAGGAAAAAAACCTGAGACGGGTGCCGAACAATCTCGTCTTGGTGAAAAAAAACAAGAAAAAAGTGACCCGCATGAGAGGGCTAACAGAGCAGACCTTCCTCCGATTGAAGTGACTGTCCTCAACCAAGCCACCTTCCCGGATAGGCGTGAGAATGAGGATCGAACGGAGCTAATTGACGAGACCCTAGAGCCAGCTGGAGGACCCATGGTTCTAGCGGGGAACGATCTAGCGGTGCTAGATGGACGACTCCTTGGATGAACGTCCTGACTTGCGGCCGAGATGCAAGGTTTTCTCTGGAAAAGAGAGATAGAGCCGACACCTGCCCTTTGAAGGTTGCTGGCGAGAGACCCGCCAGTAAGCCTGACTGTAGGAAGGCCAGTAACACTGGGAGTGACAATCCAGTGTAGATGAGTTGATGTTGACCTTACACTCTTGAAAGGAGGCCTTTCCGGTGTGGTAGTAGATGTTTGAAGGTGGAGGCTTCTGAGTTCTGACCATGGTCTGTAACCCCTGTGGGATAAAGCCTGCCTGGGCTAGTAGCCATGGTTCCACAGCCGTGCGGTCAAATTGAGAACCCCTTAAAATTGATGGCAAAGAGGACTTTGCGACAGGAGGTTCAGACGATCTGGAAACCACCATGGGGTGTCTGATGAGCTGGGTGAGTTCTGCGAACAACGCTTGCCTGGGTCAATCCCTGGCAATGAGAGTCACTGGGATGCCCTCTGCTCCGAGTTTCTTGAGGACTCTTGTGACTTGATTGTGGAATCGAGACGCCATCAGGTCCACGTTCGGAATATCTCATCTGAGGCAGATCCATTCGAAAGTGAGGGATCATTCACCTGCCGCCAGACCTTGCTGATATAGTCTGCTGCCCAATTCTCCACGGCGGGGAAAATGATTGCGGCCAAAATCTGGAGTCGTGAGGCTATGCCCACTGTAAGATCTTCTTCACCAATGTCATCGCCATGACGCTCCTTGTTCCGCCCAGGTGATGACCGACTGGATTCTGGATGGCGACTCTTGTATGAAGGGCTGAAAAAAATCTGTAGGGCTCGGAGAAAGAAACTCTGATCCCTAAAAAAAAAAATTGATAGGCAGACGGCTCTCCTGGGAGGACTACCGACCGTGAGCCGTGTGTTTCGGAACACCGCTCTCCAGTCAGAAGACTGGACTCGGTGGAGACTGCGTGCCAGTGTACTGGTATGAAAGACATTTCACTGGACCGGTGGGGGCCGCTGGTCCACCATAAAAACGGGCGGCGGGTTCCCGGAGTCAATTGGATCCTGCGATTCAAGGTGAATAGAGAATTGCCCATCTGTTCAGCCAAGTCAGCTGAAGGAGACGAAGGTGGAAGCGGCAAACGGAACCGCCTCTATTGCCGCCACCATCCAACTGAGGACTCTCCGGCTTGGAGTGACGGAGGATCTGGAAGTCTCTTTGGAGGGACAAGCGTCCTTGGATGGTATCGAACTCCATGCCTAGACAGGTAATCCTGCTGGCCGGGGCCAGAGAGGGCTTCATCCGATTGATGAGCTAGCCGAGTCGGGACAGGATATCGATGGTGACCTGAACACTTAGGAGACAGTCGTCAAAAAGAAGACCCCCTGATCAACAAGGCGACCAGGTATGGAATCACCAAAAAAGATCGTCTGCTATTGCGAGACGCAGGAACATCTGTGCTGTTGGCAAATTAGGTGCGACCTGTATGTCCGACGATAGACCTGCTGAAAAACTCTATTATGTACCCTGAGTCCAGCATCTCTCCGACCCAGGCGTCCGTGATCCAAGTCCGCCAGACGTGATTGGGATGAAACAGGCGCCCCCCCCCTCCACCTGGTCTGCGCCCGCGCCCAACGACCAAGAATCATCTTGCGGGGTAGCACTGTGATCCGGACGTCGTCGTCGATGGCTGGTGTGGCTGAGAAACGACAGAAAGGGTATGCATTGAGGTACGGAATCTTCCTGTTCCTCTGCGGGGACCTGGTTTTCTTGTGCGTGTGGAACCGAAGCTCCCGTGATCTCGTCGATAACCTGATCCAGCCAGTCTCCAAACAAACGACCTCTTGTAAAGGGGAGGGCTGTAAGTGATATTCTAGAAGCCGCGTCCGCATACTAGGCTCTGCGCCAGATCGCCCGACAGATGGTCCCCGTGCTGCTAGCCGCTTTCACTGGGCAGTAAGCTGCTGACCGAGATGCGATGAGTATGTACTCACCCGCTAGAGCAAACTGTGTGCCAGGTTGTGAACTCCGGATTGCTCGATCCCGCGCGACAAACCGTTGTGGAGGATATCGGACCCGGACATCATGGATGCTGCCAGCTAGATGGCGGCGAGAGCAGTAGGAGTACCGTGTCTGCCGTCTGAAGAAAAACTGAACGGGCAACTCTCTCGGTGTTTTGATCTGTGGCGTCTCGGAGCAATGCCCCGTGCGGGAGAGACAGTACTGGAAGATGACCGCCGGAAAAAAACAGCAGGGCGACCATAGGCAAGCCTGCCCATTCCTTCTTGAGAGCCTCAGGAAGGGAGAAAAAGAAAATCAAACGACTTACCTTTGTTGAATATCTTGACTGGTTGTCGTCAGTGCTTGTACAGACTTTCAGCAACGACTGGATGGTCACCGAATTGCCTGTGTGCCCGCTTAACCTGTTTTAAGGAGACATGCAAGCACTGGGTAGCCACAGAGTCCGTCTGGAGCTCTAGCGTACGACTTACCGCTTTGGCCGGACTATCCACCCTACCTCTGACATCAGGACTCTGATCTGGAATCAGCATCGAGGCTGCATCCGACTCTTCTCCTGAAAAAAGGGTCGGCCGGTCTCGGGGACGAGGAACACTCGGGGCCTGGAGGTGATGAGATCTCCGGGAGGGCTTGAAAGGAGGCCCAGCAGGTCCTCTTCTGCACTCCAGTGGTAGGGTCTGGATCAGACCGACTGTTGTCCAGAGCCAGCTGGACCGGGGGAGCATGGCCGGGCGTAGGAAGCGACTGCAACGCCTGCGCGATGGTCCTAGACACCCTTGAGAGAGAGTCCACAGACTGGGATAGAGGGTCTACCCCTCCGGAAAAGGGCGCGCAGCGGAGCTCGGGTGCTGGCGGTGACATGGGGCGCAAGCCGAGCGGGGGCGTAGCCTGGATTGGGAGGATTTTACTTAGCAGGCTGTGCATGCATAAAAAAGCTATAAGGTGCTTAGAAAAAAAACACTAGTGACGCTAGGGGGGAGACAGCAGAAAAGGGGAAAAAAATTAAGGAGATATCGTCTGTTCCTAAGCAGGAGCAGCACTCACCCAGGTCCTGTCTCCCACCCAGGTCCGCAGAGGTCTCAGAAACTGCGGGGGGAGCATTGCTGAAAAAGAAAAGCAGCCCATTTTTTTTTTGCAGTGGGGGGGCTGGCCGGCTTGGGAGCGGGCAGGACCTGCAGGGGTCATGCTTGGGCAAAAAACACGTGCGCGCACGCAACACTGGGAGGTGGAGGCCTGATGGTGTGAGGTAGGCCGGAGCAGGGGACTAGATTAGTGGGCGGCCCGCCGGGAGCGCAGCGAAGTCTTACCTGCGTTCTGCCGGCGTCGCTGTGATCCTCGGTCCCATCCTGCCTGCTGGAGAGTCGCCGAACTGCTGAGCGCTCCTGCGCTGTGTAACCACGATCCCCTGTGCACGCTGGGGGGCCTGGTGTTGCTGAGCGCTCCTGCGCTGCAGCTATGATCCTCTCCCTTTGTCCTGCATCGTAGGGGACGCTGGGAGGGATGGGGGCGTGCTGCAGCACTGAGCTGGCTATCTCCGGGCAGAAGTCGAGGGGGGCGTGGCCGGTAAAAACGCGTGCGCGCGCAAACAGGGGGGCGGAGCGCACCGGCCCGAGGTAGGCCTGAAGCCGGGAGCTAAATTAGTGAGCGGACGCCGGGAGCGCAGCGCTGCTGGAGAAGATCCTACCTGCGTCCTGGCGGCGTCGCTTTGATCCACGGACCCATCCTCTGATGCTGCGGCTGCCGGTGAGTCCAGTCTGCCCCTGGGAGCCACCAGGGGGAAGCGCTGGGGAGCTAGGGAAAAGCTGCAGAGCGCTCCTGCGCTGCCTGAATAACTCCACTGCCTGGGCCCAGGGTAGAAGGAAGAACGCTGGGGGAGGCCTGGTACTGTGAGCGCTCCTGCGCTGCAGCCTGCGATTGACATCGGGTCCTGGGTAGCAGAGATCCCTCGTCGCCTCCACCAGAAGCACCCCTTGGGACGGTACCATAGGGGTCGACGGGGAGTGTGTGCCCTTAAACAATTAACAATGTCGGTCCCCAAGCAGCCCCTGGGGTGGTACCATGGGGCAGGAGGGGGATAGGGCCTGGTGTCTTGAGCCCTCAGACAACCCTGGGGACGGTACCCCGTGGGGGAGGAGAAGGCGAGGGTTCTCTCTGATGCAGGGACTTTAACCCTGCAGAAGAGACAAAAAGTCTAGAAGAGATGAGAAGGCTGAGCGGCGTCGTATAGCACGAAAATAAACGGAAAAAAAGGAATAGCCTAGGCTGAGGTTGGCCCACAGAGATATGGGCCCACTTCAGCCTCCTACGACACTAAGCAAAAAACTGGCATAGATCCGCCTCCGGCTCAGGGTGTACACTGCTAGGGAGGAGCTAACTTTTTTTATGTCTACTTAGTGTCAGCCTCCTAGTCACAGCAGCATACACCCATGGTCCTGTGTCCCCCAATGAAAGCGATAGAGAAAATAAAAATTTACATTGATTTTTAGGAGCAAAATAGTAAAAATGCAGTGACATGACAAGAATCTGCATAACAAAATAAATTTATGTATGACATAGCCAAGATGATTGCCTATAAAATTAAGGTAGTCTCAAGCGCAAAGATATAGTGGATGGTGCGATATGGAAGCTGAAAGTCAAGAGTTCAAAACATTGTTACCCTTTTGGTCATCAGTGTAACTCTCAGACAAGGGTTCCTTTGTTTCAAGTCTTTATACATTATATGGGTAAAGATTTTAGGACCCCCCCACATTACACCAAGAGGAGCTTGTTTAACATTAGATTCTATAGCCATTAATATGGAGTCGGCTCCTTTGCAGATATAGCAGCTTGCGCTCTTATAAAATGACTTTCTCAAGTCTTTGGAGGTGTCTGTGGGAATTGTTACCCCTTCATACAGAAGTGTATTTGTAAGGTCAGACCCTGATGTTGGGGAGAGGCCGGCAGGTTCTTCCACCAAACTCCCCCAACCATGTCTGTATTGACCTTGTGAGCTGGGCACAGTCATGGGGAACAGAAAAGGTTCTTCTCAAAACTTCTCCCGCAAAGTTGGAAGCTCCAATTGTCCAAAATGTCTTGCGCGGAAGGATTATTGAAATGCGTTTTCACTGCTTCAGAGTCCAGTGGTGGTGGCCTTACACCACTCCATCTGACACTCAGCATTGTGCTTGGTGATGTAAGGCTGCTCGGCCATGAAGCTTCCAGCGGGGTGCAGTGTTTGTGCTGATGTTAATACCAGAAGAGGTTCTGACTTTACAAATGTGAATCTAGATGAAATCTGAATGTGAGTCTAGATTAAGTAGTTTGGGCTGATGAAAAAGCCTCCTGGCAACACGCATATTAAAAAAGGCAGAGCTACTTTCCAGGAGGTTCAGAAAAGCTCCTGCAGCAGCCTGGCAATTTGCTAACTCTTCTAGAAGGCGGCTCCCTTTTCTGGGTGCCTTTTGGACAATCTGGAAGAGACGGCAAGTGTGATATATTTTTTGAAAGTAGACAATTGTGAATATGCCACATAACACTTTACACTGATGGAGACCTCCAAGCGGTTTTGCATTGAACCATAATGCACTGTAAAAAATGCTTACAAATTAAATTGCTGTGGGAAGAGGGTGATCACATGAAAACAAGTTCATGTATAAAGGTACCTAAGGTTCACTTGAAGGCTACCATCTTTTGTCATCCTTTAACTTGCACATAACTACCCTACACAGAATTACTAAAACTACATCCAGCTCCTTGACTTCAAAGGAGGCCCTTGCTCTAGTTCAGTGTTTCCCAAACTCCAGTCCTCATGGCCCCCAACAAGTCATGTTTTCAGGATTTCCTTTCTATTGAACAGGTGATGGAATCATTAGCAAGGCATCACCCGTGCTATATCAATGGAAATCCTGAAAACATGACCTGTTGGAGGTCGTGAGGACTGGAGTTTGGGAAGCACTGCTTTAGATCAACGCATGAGCTTTGGACCCGTGGATCAGAAAAATGGAGCGCAAACCCCTTTGAGGACTGATTAAGAAATTAATAGTTACCAAACAAATATGACATTCATTGATGTTCAGTTTGGTGAGATGCCGCACCTGTCTAGTTGGCTCAGGCACCCGATACTTGCAGCAGTTGTGGACCAGCGTCACAGCAGTCTCCAGGCTTATTTTATGGCCGACTGAGATATAGATGGGTTTAACACTTTTCTGGCTGCTCTTCAATGCCTGCGGAAAGAAATGTGGGGTCTGATGTTACTGCCACCGGAGACAGACCTGCAGAAAGCCACATGGTTGTAGAGTAGGAACATAGCGGTTCTGTATGTCTTATACAGAAACTTGCAAAATACTATGAGACCTACCAGGTTTTATTTTCTTCCTCTTCTTCCAAGAGCCATAACGTTTTTATTTCTTGTCCGACATAGCCATATGGGGACTTGTGTTTTTGGGAAACGAGTTGCAGTTTTGAAAGGCACCATACATTTTATCGTATAGATATTTACAGTGTTCATAGTCTGGTAGAATTGGTCTGACCTCATGTTTCTTCAGGTCAGTTTATTTACAACAATATAAAGTTTGTATAGTTTTATTTATTTAGTTGTTTGTTTTTTTTAATTTAAGTGGTGAAAAATTTGGGAGAAATTCATAAAAATAAAAAAAATCACTAGTGTCAGCATTTTCCAATACCGGTAATATTTTACTTGTTATGTCAATGTGTGAGGGCTTGTATTTGTACGTGGTGATGCACCTGTATGTGTGTGTGTGTGTGTGTGTGTGTGTGTGTATATGTACAGTCATGGCCGAAAATATTGACACCCTTGAAATTATTCCAGAAAAATGAAGTATTTCTCCCAGAAAATTATTGCAATTAATTATTTTGTTACACACATATTGATTTCCTTTGTGTGTATTGGAGCAACACGAAAAAAGGCAAATTGGACATAATTTCACACAAAACTCCAAAAATGGGCCAGACAAAATTGTTGGCATCCTCAAAATCAAATTAATATTTGGCTGCACATCCTTTGGTATAAATAACGGCAATCAATCGCTTTCTATAACCATCAACAAGCTTCTTACACCTCTCAATTGGAATTTTGCACCACTCTTGTCTACTTTTGCAAAATGCTCCAGATTTCATATTTGAAGGCTTCTTCTCCCAACAGGAATGTTAAGATTTCTCCACAGGTGTCAATGGGATTTAGATCCAGACTCATTGCGGCCACATCAGAACTTTCTAGCACTTTGTTTCCATCCATTTCTGGGGGCTTCTTGAATATGTTTGGGTCATTGTCCTGCTGGAAGACCCATGACCTAGGATGCAAACCCAGCCTTCTGACACTGGGCACTACATTACAACCCAAAATCCTTTGGTTATCTTCAGATTTCATACCTTACACACAGTCAAAGCACCCATTGCCAGAGGGAGCAAAATAACCCCAAAACATCTTTGAGCCTCTACCATATTTGACTGTAGGTACAGTGTTCTTTTCTTTGTAGGCCTCATTCTTTTTTCGGTAAACAGTAGAAGGAGGTGCTTTACCAAAAAGCTCCAGAAAGAGAAGAGAAATGGCTGAGGACTTGAGAACCAAAGTGGTACACATAGACACCTTATGCAAAGATTGAGTCAACTTCTTCCCTTTTATATCTGGTTTCAGGTGGGATTTTCATATTGCCCACACCTGTTACTTGCCACAGGTGAGTTTGAACAATCAAGTGCTTGAAAGAAAATTGTTTACCCACAATCTTGCAAAGGTGCAAACAATTTTGTCCGGCCCATTTTTATAGTTTGGTGTGAAATTATGTCCAATTTGCCTTTTTTGTTTTGTTCCAATACAAGCAATGGAAAAAAGTATAGATGTAACAAAACATGTAATTGCAATAATTTTCTGTGAGAACTATTTCATTTTCTAGAACAATTTGAATGGTCCAATATTTTCGGCTATGACTGTGCATATACAAGCACGCGCACACACACCACACACAAATAAAAAATGGGACACAAGGGAGGCAATTTAAATTTTTATTGATATATTTAAATACATTTTTTCTCAGTTTTTTTCAGTCCCGTTAGGAAACTTGAAACTGAGACTGTCCGATCTCTCATACCATAGAGTGCAGTTTTGCAGTCTATAGTGAAAATCACTGTTTCCTATTAACATTAGACAAGGTTGGTCTTCACAGGAGTACCATAATAGTAGCCACAGTGTCTTCAGCAGGCCTGCCGCAATCACGTCAAGTGGGGGGTGATAGGCACATGAATGGAGTGTCCCCAAATTACACTCTTTAAATGCTACTTGGTGGGAGTCTTTCCAGAAAGAGGACATAGAATAAAACTAAAACAGGCCCAGAAGGGTCTTTTACTGGCATTCAGGAGGGGTACAGGAGTATTAATTGAAGGAAATTCTGTCCTCAATTGATGCTGACATCAGGAAAGTGGCCAAAGCTGTGGACTGGAGGCTTTTCAAGAAGGACGATGAAATGAAGGGCAATAAAAGTCTCCAGATTTGGCCCCTCAAAAGCAGAAAAGACCCCTGAAAGTGGCATATAAGACTATGTGCGCACTAGTGCGTTTTACCCGCGGATTTACCCGCGGAAATTTCTTGAGAAATGTCTGCAATCTTTGTGCAGACATTTCCCAGCAAATCCTATGTGAAAAAAAAAATAGCTGTGCGCACACTGCGGATTTTTCTCAAGAAATTTCCTTTCAAGAAAATTTCCTTGAAATTTCTTGAGAAAATTTCTTGAGAAAATGAGCATGTCAATTCTTTTCCGCAGGTACCCTGCGGATTTCGGCAGTACAGCCTGCAAAATCCGCAGGGAACAACCTGCGGGAAAATCGCGGCAAATTCGCGGCAAATCCGCATGCGGATTTACCGCGGATTTGGTGCGGATTTTTTCCGGAGGTCCGGAAATATTCCACTCCCAGAATTTTCTCAAAATTTTTCTTGAGAAACTTCACAGTTCTAGTGCGCACAAAGCCTAAGTGCTAAAAGAAGGGTATGACAGCTGCATGTAAGTGTCAGAAAAGGAGGCCGCTGGCAATCGAAGGAAGAGACAGAGGTAACCCGGAGAGAAAGCCCAAAGTAAGAGGACAGCAGGGTCACTAGCTCGGTGACCTTTCATGGTTACAGGATCACCAGCACTCCGCAGTGATTGCAGCCTTGGTGGACAGGTGAGATGTGGCGTCCACAGGAAGGAACACTAAAGTGGAAAGCAGTGAATGTCCTCACTGGGGTTAGGAAAGAAGGGAATTTTGTTTACTTACCGTAAATTCCTTTTCTTCTAGCTCCTATTGGGAGACCCAGACAATTGGGTGTATAGCTTCTGCCTCCGGAGGCCACACAAAGTATTACACTTTAAAAAGTGTAACCCCTCCCCTCTGCCTATAAGCCCTCCCGTGGATCACGGGCTCCTCAGTTTTGGTGCAAAAGCAGGAAGGAGAAAACTTATAAATTGGTCTAGGGTAAATTCAATCCGAAGGATGTTCGGAGAACTGAACACCATGAACCAGAAGAACAATTCAACATGAACAACATGTGTACACAAAAGAACAAACAGCCCGAAGGGAACAGGGGCGGGTGCTGGGTCCCCCAATAGGAGCTAGAAGAAAAGGAATTTACGGTAAGTAAACAAAATTCCCTTCTTCTTTGTCGCTCCATTGGGAGACCCAGACAATTGGGACATCCAAAAGCAGTCCCTGGGTGGGTAAAAGAATACCTCGATAAAAAGAGCCGAAACGGCCCCCTCTTACAGGTGGGCAACCGCCGCCTGAAGGACTCGCCTACCTAGACTGGTGTCTGCCGAAGCATAGGTATGCACCTGATAGTGTTTCGTGAAAGTGTGCAGACTAGACCAGGTAGCTGCCTGACACACCTGCTGAGCCGTAGCCCGGTGCCGCAATGCCCAGGACGCACCCACGGCTCTGGTAGAATGGGCTTTCAGCCCTGAAGGAAGTGGAAGCCCAGAAGAACGGTAGGCTTCAAGAATCGGTTCCTTGATCCACCGAGCCAAGGTTGACTTGGAAGCCTGCGAACCCTTACGCTGGCCAGCGACAAGGACAAAGAGCGCATCTGAACGGCGCAGGGGCGCCGTGCGAGACACGTAGAACCGGAGTGCTCTCACTAGATCTAATGAGTGCAAATCCTTTTCACATTGGTGAATTGGATTAGGGCAAAATGAAGGTAAGGAGATATCCTGATTGAGATGAAAAGGAGATACCACCTTAGGGAGAAATTCCGGGACAGGACGCAGAACCACCTTATCCTGGTGAAAAACCAGGAAGGGGGCTTTGCATGACAGCGCTGCAAGCTCCGACACTCTTCGGAGTGATGTAACTGCCACTAGAAATGCCACCTTCTGCGAAAGACGTGATAAAGAGACATCCCGCAGCGGCTCGAAAGGTGGTTTCTGAAGAGCCGTTAACACCCTGTTAAGGTCTAAGGGTTCCAGCGGACGCTTGTAAGGTGGGACTATGTGGCAAACTCCCTGCAGGAACGTGCGGACCTGCGGAAGCCTGGCCAGGCGCTTTTGAAAAAATACGGAGAGCGCCGATACTTGTCCCTTGAGAGAGCCGAGTGACAAACCCTTGTCCATTCCGGATTGAAGGAATGAAAGAAAAGTGGGTAAGGCAAACGGCCAGGGAGAAAAACCATTATCAGAGCACCAGGATAAGAAGATCCGCCAAGATCTGTAATAGATCTTGGCGGACGTTGGTTTCCTGGCCTGTCTCATAGTGGCAATGACATCCTGAGATAACCCTGAAGACGCTAGGAGCCAGGACTCAATGGCCACACAGTCAGGTTGAGGGCCACAGAATTCAGATGGAAAAATGGCCCTTGTGACAGTCTGGAAGCGCCCACGGCTGACCCACCGTGAGATGCCACAGATCCGGGTACCACGACCGCCTCGGCCAGTCTGGAGCGACGAGAATGGCGCGACGGCAGTCGGACCTGACCTTGCGTAACACTCTGGGCAGCATCGCCAGAGGAGGAAACACATAAGGCAGTCGGAACTGCGACCAGTCCTGAACTAACGCATCCGCCGCCAGAGCTCTGTGATCCTGAGACCGTGCCATGAATGCCGGGACTTTGTTGTTGTGCCGTGACGCCATGAGATCGACGTCCGGCGTTCCCCAGTGGCGACAGATCTCTCGAAACACTTCTGGGTGCAGAGACCATTCCCCCGCATCCATGCCCTGACGACTGAGAAAATCTGCTTCCCAGTTTTCTACGCCCGGGATGTGAACTGCGGAGATCGTGGAGGCTGTGGCTTCCACCCACTGCAGAATCCGTCTGACTTCCTGGAAGGCATGACGACTGCGCGTGCCGCCCTGGTGGTTGATGTATGCGACGGCAGTGGCGTTGTCCGACTGTATACGGATCTGTCTGCCCTCCAGCCACCGATGGAAGGCCAGTAGGGCTAGATACACTGCCCTTATCTCCAGAACATTGATCTGAAGGGAAGACTCTATCGGAGTCCAGGTTCCCTGAGCCCTGTGGTGGAGGAAAACCGCTCCCCACCCTGCCAGGCTCACGTCCGTGGTGACCACAGCCCAGGTTGGGGGTAGGAAGGATTTTCCTTGCGATAGAGAATTGGGAAGGAGCCACCACTGAAGAGACGTCTTGGTTGCAAGGGAAAGAGAGACGTTCCTGTCGAGGGAAGTCGACCTCCTGTCCCATTTGTGGAGAATGTCCCATTGGAGTGGCCGCAGATGGAATTGCGCGAACGGCACTGCCTCCATCGCTGCCACCATCTTCCCCAGGAAGTGCATGAGGCGCCTCAAGGGGTGTGACCGACCCCGAAGAAGAGATTGCACCCCTGTCTGCAGAGAAAGCTGCTTGTCCAGCGGTAGCTTGACTACCGCTGGCTGTGTATGAAACTCCATCCCGAGGTAAGTCAGTGATTGGGTCGGTGTCAACTTGGATTTTGGAAAGTTGATGATCCACCCGAACTGCTGGAGAGTCGCCAGAGCGACGGTAAGGCTGTGTTGACACGCCACCCGAGAAGGTGCCCTGACTAGGAGATAGTCTAGGTAGGGAATCACCGAGTGGCCCTGAGAGTGCAGGACCGCCACAACAGATGCCATGACTTTGGTGAACACCCGTGGGGCTGTCGCCAGGCCGAATGGCAATGCCACGAACTGAAGATGTTCGTCCCCGATGGCGAAACGCAAGAAGCGTTGATGTTCGGGTGCGATCGGCACATGGAGATAAGCATCCTTGATGTCGATCGATGCTAGGAAGTCTCCTTGTGACATCGAGGCGATGACCGAGCGGAGAGATTCCATCCGAAAACGTCTGGTGCTCACATGTTTGTTGAGTAGTTTGAGGTCCAGAACGGGACGGAATGATCCGTCCTTCTTTGGCACCACGAACAAGTTGGAGTAAAAGCCGCGACCATGTTCCTGAGGGGGAACGGGGATCACAACTCCTTCTGTCTTCAGAGCGTCCACCGCCTGAAAAAGTGCGTCGGCCCGAGCGGGGGGCGGAGAGGTTCTGAAAAAGCGAGTCGGAGGACGAGAGCTGAACTCTATCCTGTAACCGTGAGACAGAATGTCTCACCCATCGGTCTTGAACATGTGGCCACCAGGCGTCGCAAAAGCGGGAGAGCCTGCCACCGACCGAGGATGCGGTTCGGGGATGCCGAGAGTCATGAGGAGGCCGCCTTGGAGGCAGTGCCTCCGGCGGCTTTTTGGGGGCGTGACTTAGACCGCCACGCATAGGAGTTCCTCTGGCCTTTCTCCGGCCTGTTGGACGAAGAGGATTGGGACTTGGCGGAGGGACGAAAGGACCGAAACCTCGATTGTATTTTCCGTTGCTGAGGTCTCTTAGGTTTGGACTGGGGTAAGGAGGAGTCCTTTCCCTTGGATTCCTTAATAATCTCATCCAATCGTTCGCCAAACAATCGGTCGCCAGAAAACGGCAAACCGGTTAAGAACCTCTTGGAGGCAGAGTCTGCCTTCCATTCGCGCAGCCACATGGCCCTGCGGACTGCCACAGAATTAGCGGATGCCACCGCTGTACGGCTAGCAGAGTCTAGGACTGCGTTCATGGCGTAGGAAGAAAAAAGAGAATTTTGTTTACTTACCGTAAATTCTTTTTCTTGTAGTTCCGACATGGGAGACCCAAACCATGGGTGTATAGCTAGCGCCTCCGGAGGACACACAAAGTACTACACTCAAACGTGTAGCTCCTCCCTCCGGGCTATATACACTCCCTGGATGACAATCTATCCAGTTCAGTACAAAAGCTGAAGGAGGACATCCACCCATAAGTAGAGATAGAGTAAAACTCGGCAAAACCAGAACTTTGTCTACTAACAACAGCCGGTGAAACACACGGAACAAAAAACTGCCAACAGGCAACAGGGAGGGTGCTGGGTCTCCCATGTCAGAACTACAAGAAAAAGAATTTACAGTAAGTAAACAAAATTCTCTTTTTCTTTATCGTTCCTTCCATGGGAGACCCAAACCATGGGACGTTCCAAAGCAGTCCATGGGTGGGAAATAAACCAAACTGAGAAGTAGGCAAAACCTAACTTCACAAATGGGCGACAGCCGCCTGAAGGATGCGTCTGCCCAAGCTCGCATCTGCCGAAGCATGAGCATGCACATGGTAGTGCTTCGAAAAAGTGTGCAGACTGGACCAAGTGGCAGCCTGACACACCTGCTGAGCCGTAGCCTGGTGTCTGAAAGCCCAGGAGGCACCGACAGCTCTGGTCGAGTGCGCCTTAATCCCCGGCGGGGGAGGCACCTGAGAACATTGGTAGGCATCGGCGATAGCCGACCTAACCCAACGAGCTAGGGTCGGTTTAGAAGCAGAGAGACCCTTGCGCTGACCCGTGGTTAGCACAAAAAGTGAGGTGCACCGGTGCGTGACACATAGATTCGGAGCGCCCGCACCAAATCCAAGGTGTGCAACGCCTTCTCAAAGCGATGCACAGGGGCCGGACAAAGAGAGGGCAATGAAATGTCCTGGTTAAGGTGGAAGGAAGACACCACCTTAGGGAGAAAGTCCGGAGTCGGACGAAGAACCACCTTGTCTTGGTGAAACACCAAAAAGGGGGATTCCGAAGAAAGCGCAGCCAAATCAGAAACTCTCCTGAGAGAAGTTATGGCTACTAGAAAGACAACTTTCTGTGAAAGTCTAGACAAGGGAACCTCCCTGAGAGGCTCAAAAGGGGGTTTCTGTAAGGCCGTGAGGACCAGATTAAGGTCCCAGGGATCCAAGGGCCGCCGGTAAGGAGGGATGATGTGAGATGTGCCCTGCATGAAGGTGCGCACCTGAGCCAGTCGGGCGATACGCCGCTGGAACAATACCGACAAAGCCGACACCTGTCCCTTGAGGGAATTGAGGGACAGACCTAACTGTAGGCCTGACTGTAGAAAAGACAGGATGGTCGGCAAGGAGAACGGCCAAGGAGCATGGCCGGAAGAGCGACACCAGGACAGGAAAATTCTCCAAGTCCTGTGGTAAATCTTGGCCGAGGAAGACTTCCGAGCCTGAGTCATGGTGGAGATGACCTCAGAGGGAATGCCTGAAGCCGTCAGGATCCAGGACTCAAGAGCCACGCCGTCAATCTGAGAGCCGCAGAATTCTGGCGGAAGAACGGACCTTGAGAGAGAAGGTCTGGGCGGTCCGGGAGATGCCACGGCACCTCTACGGACAGGCGGAGCAGGTCTGGGTACCAAGCTCGCCTGGGCCAGTCCGGAGCAATGAGTATGACTCGACGGCCCTCCGTACCGATCTTGCGCAGAACCCTGGGCAAGAGCGCTAGAGGGGGAAACACATAGGCCAGACGGAACTGAGACCAATCTTGAACCAGTGCGTCTGCTGCGAAGGCTTGAGGATCGTGGGAGCGAGCCACGTAAACCGGAACCTTGTTGTGCCGGGATGCCATTAGATCCACTTCCGGAGTGCCCCACTTGCGGCAGATCGATCTGAACACTGACGGATGCAGGGCCCACTCGCCGCCGTCCACGGTTTGACGGCTGAGATAATCGGCCTCCCAGTTTTCCACGCCTGGGATGTGGACTGCAGATATGGTGGACTTGAAGTCCTCCGTCCACTGGAGGATTCGTTGAACCTCCAACATCGCCAGACGGCTGTGAGTCCCGCCCTGGTGATTGATGTAGGCAACCGCTGTCGCGTTGTCCGACTGAACCCGAATGTGCTTGCCCGCCAACAGGTGGTGAAAGTCTAGGAGAGCTAGAAACACAGCTCTGATCTCCAGCACATTGATCGGGAGGGCTGATTCGGACGGAGTCCAAGTGCCCTGTGCTCGGTGATGAAGAAATACCGCTCCCCAACCGGAGAGGCTGGCATCCGTGGTGAGTATCACCCAGGACGGAGTCAGGAAGGAGCGTCCCTGTGACAGGGAGAGGGGCTGAAGCCACCACTGAAGGGAGTTCCTGGCCTGTGATGACAGAGCCACCAGCCTGTCCAAGGAAGAGATCCGCTTGTCCCAACAGCGGAGAATGTCCAGCTGCAAGGGACGCAGATGGAACTGGGCAAAGGGAACCGCTTCCATTGACGCCACCATCTGACCCAGCACCCGCATGGGGTGTCTGATGGAATGACGGCGGTGCCTCAGCAGAGAGCGCACCGCCAGACGAAGGGACTGCTGTTTGACTAAGGGCAACTTGACAAGTGCCGGCAGAGTCTCGAACTGCATCCCTAGGTACATAAGTACCTGGGTCGGGGTCAGAGTGGACTTGGGCAGGTTGACAAGCCACCCGAACTGAACTAGCGTGGCGACAGTGAGAGAGACACTCCGCTGGCAGTCTACACTGGATGAGGCCTTGACTAGAAGGTCGTCCAGGTAAGGAATCACTGCCAATCCCTGGAGGTGCAGGACCGCAACCACTGCTGCCATGACCTTGGTGAACACCCGAGGGGCCGTGGCTAAGCCAAAGGGAAGAGCCACGAACTGGAAATGTTCCTCTCCGATTGCAAAGCGTAGCCAACGCTGGTGTGAGACCGCAATAGACCGCAATCTCTGATGTCGATGGATGCCAGAAAATCTACTTGGGTCATTAAGGCAATGACCGATCTCAGAGATTCCATGCGAAAGTGCCGCACCTGAACATGCTTGTTGAGAAGCTTGAGATCCAGGATGGGCCGGGAGGAACCATCCTTCTTGGGGACTAGAAAGAGGTTTGAGTAGAAACCGCTGAACCGTTCCCGGGCGGGAACCGGAACAATTACCCCGTTGGCCTGCAGGGAGGCCACGGCCTGAGAGAAGGCGGCGGCCTTGGAGCAAGGGGGTGTGGACAGAAAAAATCTGTTTGGCGGGCTGGAAGAAAATTCTATCCTGTAGCCGTGGGAGATAATATCCCGCACCCACTGATCGGTGACGTGTTGGAACCACACGTCTCCAAAGTGGGAGAGCCTGCCACCGACCAAGGACGTTGCTGGCGCAGCCAGATAGTCAAGAGGAGGCCGCCTTAGTGGCAGCGGCTCCTCCGGTCTTTTGAGGACGCGGCTTTGCGCGCCAGTTCGGTTTACGATCCTTGGCTGCGGTAGTGGACGGGGTCGAGGGCTTCGAGGATGACCAGTTAGAGGAACGAAAGGAACGAAACCTCGATTGGATCCTGCCCTGGACAGGTTTCCTGGCCTTAGTTTGAGGCAAGGAAGTACTCTTCCCGCCAGTAGCCTCCTTGATTATGTCATCCAGCTGTTCCCCAAACAGCCTGGACCCAGCAAAAGGGAGACTCGCAAGGTACTTTTTTGAGGAAGCGTCTGCTTTCCACTCTCGAAGCCACAAGATCCTGCGGATCGCGAGGGAGTTAGCGGAGGCCACCGCCGTGCGGTGAGAAGCCTCCAGGATGGCAGACATGGCGTAGGATGCAAAAGCCGAAGCTCGAGAAGTTAAGGTCTCCAGCTCAGGCATAGAGTCCCTGGTGAGGGAATGCATCTCCTCCAGAGAGGCAGAGACTGCCTTGAGAGCCCACACTGCCGCAAAAGACGGGGAGAACGAGGCTCCAGCCGCCTCATATACAGACTTGGCCAAAAGGTCAACCTGGCGGTCAGTGGGATCTTTAAGAGAAGTGCCATCAGCCACAGCCACGACTGTGCGGGCTGAGATTCTGGACACCGGAGGGTCTACCTTTGGGGACTGAGCCCATTCCTTAACCACCTCTGGTGGAAAAGGAAAACGGTCATCTGAACTACGCTTCGGAAAACGTTTGTCAGGACAGGCCCTGGGTTTGGTAACAGTGGCCTGAAAGCTGGAGTGGTTAAAAAACATACTCCTAGCTTTCTTAGGTGAGGTAAACTGGTGTATCTCTACCAGAGAGGCTTGTTCCTCAGACTCTGGTGGGTTGAGGTTCAGTACGGAGTTAATGGACGCAATCAAGTCACTAACATCCGCATCTCCCTCAGACAAGGCAATGGGGTACATAGAGGTAGCGTCTGAGCCCACAGTAAACGAGTCCTCCTCGCCCTGCACCTCGGCACGTGAATCAGAGCCGTGGGAAGAGGAAGGAGAAGGGTCCCTGCGTCTCCGTTTAGGGGGACGGGGTCCTGGGACATGCTCTGAGAGCTCTGCAGAGCTAGGAGCAGCCGAAGCACCCTGTGAAGGGGGCTGATGCATGGACAGCAGTGTCCGGGACAGCTGCCCCATGGAGTCGGCAAAAGACCTGGAAAGAGCTTGCGAAAAGGATGCTACCCAAGCCGGGGGTTCAGCCACCGGGGCCAAAGCAGCCGGAGGGACCCCTGCGGAGGCTCCAGGCTGAGACACAACCATGTTAGCACAGGCATCACAATGTGGGTATGTGCTTGGCTCTGGCAGAATGAGCTTACAAGCAGTGCATATAGCGTACATGTTTGCAGCCTTGCTCCTAGTGACAGACATGCTGCTGATGGTGGAGGCTCTGCAGCCAGAATACACTCCTGTAGAATGCCTGAGAGTGTAATAAAAGTCCACAACCAGAGGTTGTGGCTTACCAGCCCGTGCTCTCTGTGTGCCCTCCGGATTCCACCGCTCCCCTGTGAAGCGTTAGCCTTCCTGATAGAATGCAGCTGCAGCATCCAGCTCCCTCTAGCGCAAGAACGCTGAGAAAATGGCGCTGGGAGAAAGAGGGGGGGCGTGTATAAGCCCAAGAGCGGGAAAAACGGAGGGCAGAGAGATACAGGACGACATACAGGGGAGGGGACATCTCCCCAAGGAGGAGTGCCCTCCCCTCTGCTGGTCGGGCGGTGGGCGGCGCTGTATGCAAAACATGCAGAGAAGCCAAAACCGAAACTAGGCCCAAACAGAAGCCGGGGCCTAGATTTAACAATGCGGCCGACGAGCAGGCACCTTCGGCGCGGTTCTCAGGGGAAATCCCCAGAATCGGCCGGAATTTACAGTAACGTTAAAACACATACTGTCCCCCTAATAAAAGTACCCGGGACCCCTGAAAAACGTCTCTATACTTAGCTTTGAGACGCAGGGCCATGTCCCTGGAGAGGGGGGTAAATGCTCCTTCCAGCAGGGACCAGACAGGGCTGCGGATGGAGACCGGTCTTCTGCAAGCAGAGAGGACCGTGGAGGCTCCCACTTCAACCCAGAGCCTCTTAGAGGATGTGAAGGAGCGCGGCATGTGAAGGCTCCAGCCTTATAAAGTCAACCTTAACAGCACCGCCGACAGAGTGGGGTGTGAAGGGACATGCCGGGAGTCCAGACTGGACCCGCTTTTCTTCCAAATCTTTAAAATAAAATAAAAATGAGAAAAAAAATATCAGAGAATGCAAGTGTGTGTTCCTCCTGAAACACAAAGTATTGAACTGGATAGATTGTCATCCAGGGAGTGTATATAGCCCGGAGGGAGGAGCTACACGTTTGAGTGTAGTACTTTGTGTGTCCTCCGGAGGCGCTAGCTATACACCCATGGTTTGGGTCTCCCATGGAAGGAACGATAAAGAAAAGCTGACGCTTGAGAAGTCAAAGACGCAACCTGCGGAGCAGAATTACGTGTGACTGCATTAATCTCAGCCAGACAAGCTGAGATAGCTTGGAGTGCCCACACGGCTGCAAAGGCCGGGGCAAAAGACGCGCCCGTGGCTTCATAGATGGATTTCACCAGGAGCTCTATCTGCCTGTCAGTGGCATCTTTTAGCGATGAGCCATCTGCAACCGATACCACAGATCTAGCTGCCAATCTAGAGACTGGAGGATCCACCTTGGGACATTGAGCCCAACCCTTAACTACGTCAGAGGGGAAGGGGTAACGTGTGTCAGTAAGGCGCTTAGTAAAGCGCTTGTCCGGAACCGCTCTGGGCTTCTGGACAGCATCTCTGAAGTTAGAGTGATCGAAAAATGCACTCCGTGTACGTTTGGGGAACCGAAACTGGTGTTTCTCCTGCTGAGAAGCCGACTCCTCTACAGGTGGAGGCGGGGGAGATAGATCTAACACCTGGTTGATGGACGAGATAAGATCATTTACTAAGGCGTCCCCTTCAGGTGTATCAAGATTGAGGGCAACGTCAGGGTCAGAGCCCTGAGCTGCAACGTCCGCCTCATCCTCCAGAGAGTCCTCAAGCTGGGAACCCGAGCAGCGTGAAGAAGTCGGGGAAGATTCCCAGCGAGCCCGCTTAGCCGGCCTGGGACTGTGGTCCGGGCAGGAGTCCTCCACGTGGGACCTAGGGTCCACCCTGGGAGCGCGCTGCGGCGCGGACCGAGAAGGGCCTGGAGGCGACGATCCAACAGGGACCGGGGCCTGTGTAAGGACCGGTCTGGACTGCAAAGCTTCTAGCAGCTTGGCAGACCATTTGTCCATAGACTGAGCCATGGATTGTGAAAGTGACTCAGAGAGTTTCTCAGCAAAAGCGGCAAACTCTGTCCCTGCCGCCTGGACAGGGGGAGCAGGGGGGGTCTACCTGAGCCGAGGGGCCCACTAGTGACCGAGGCTCTGGCTGAGCAAGCGAAACAGGGGTCGAGCATTGCTCACAGTGAGGGTAGGTGGAACCCGCAGGTAACATAGCCCCACAAGAGGTACAGGTCGCAAAAAAACCCTGTGCCTTAGCACCTTTGCTCCTTGTGGACGACATGCTGTTGTCTCCTAGGAGAGTGATCACTGAGGGTATGAGGGAAAGGGTATACAGCCCGACCGAACAGAAATATATTCCGGCACCCAAGGGGGACCAGCACCGGGTGACCGGTGTGGCTTACCGACCGCTAAAAAGCGGAGTGTGTGTCCTCCAGATTCCCTGCCTTAGGTCTCCCAGAGCTGCAGAGCTCTTCTCTGATAATCCTCCACCGGCAGAATGCCAAAAAAAAATGACTGCCGGAGCTCTCAGGGGAGGAGTGGAGCCGTGGGCGTCGCTAGGAAAGTGCGGGAATCTGGGGTCCCCACAGTGATCAGTGAGGGGGGAGGAAACATACAGGATGCTCCGGCCCTCACATCCGACGTCAGGTCGGCCGTCCCGCCCTTACCCCTGACAGGCAGGCCCGGGGGCGGGATTTTTGCTACTAGGCCGCGATGAAGCCGGGGACTAAATTTAAGACCACGGCCGACAAGCAGGAGCGGTCGGCGCGGAAGTCCGCCGGTCTTCACAAATCAGCAGCTGCTGCAGCGTCCGGGAAGAAGGCGCTCCATGCACAGTCCCCATGGGGACACAGAGTACCTTAGAGATGCAGGGCCCGGTCCCTGAGGATGAATAGACTCCTGTCCGGCAGATTCCCACAGGGGCTGCGGAGGGAGCACGGTCCCAGTAACTGGATGACCGGTCAGGATCCCACTTCTCCCAGAGCCGCTAAGGGATGGTGAAGGAAAAACGGCACGAGGCTCCGGCCTTTGTACCCGCAATGGGTACCTCAACCTTAACAGCACCGCCGACGTAGTGGGGTGAGAAGGGAACATGCCGGGGGCCCCGTGGGGGCCCTCTTTTCTTCCAACCGATTAACTAATATGAGAATGCATGAGTGGATGTGTGCCTCCTTCCACACAAAGCATAAAACTGAGGAGCCCGTGATCCACGGGAGGGTGTATAGGCAGAGGGGAGGGGTTACACTTTTTAAAGTGTAATACTTTGTGTGGCCTCCGGAGGCAGAAGCTATACACCCAATTGTCTGGGTCTCCCAATGGAGCGACAAAGAAAACATGGGGACCATTCATGCCACCTAAGCAAAAAATTAAGAAAAACTGATACAGATCCTGTCTATCTCCTAAGGACAATAGGCTAAAAAACAGAGCTGCTAAGTGACCCAACAAAGGGTACAGCCAACCATGCGGAGCCAGCACTTTTTTTTCCATCTTGTGACTATACCCAAGGTCCTGTGTCCCCAAAAGCTAATATTGAGAAATACATTGATATTTCCTATATACAGGGGCAACATATTGGCCAAGGGTCTGAGAACTCGAATGATCAACTGAACACATACTGATGGCCCATCCTACCGAGAGGACATTGATGTAAAATCCATATAACCCTTTCAAAACAACATTGTTTCCTTGAATTAATTTTGCCACATGAACTAAATACTTACTGCTCCCAGAATATTCCCAGAGCTGCCTTTCAGATAAAAGAAGTCTCCTCCATTTTGAAGCTCTTTTGCCTAGAAAAAAAAAAAGTACATTATATGTAAAAGTGTATATGAAATATAGGACAAGAAGAGAGATGCATCCTATAGAATTAATCTACACATTTACCTGTAGTCTCCAGAGCTGCATTTATAACTCTGCACTGGGCAGACACTGAGAATACAAGACACACTAAGAAGCGTATGTTCTCCATACTCAATGCCGTACAGTTATCTGATGTGGAAAACCTAATGGTCGCTCTGCATTGTGGGAGCTGGGGTGGGATGTTTGATTGTGATGATACTTTCCAGTGACAAGTAGAAGTATTGTGAATGCTGCTTTAGAGTATAATCCAGGCTGCAGAGCAAAATTACTAATGTCATAACTGCTCAACTAGCAGAGTTCACAGATGACAGACAACCCTGTGGTGTCTGGCTACAGAAGGTCGCTGCGTTCTGGTTTCACAAACTGCTCCTTGATGTTCCATCCTTTCCTTTGTGGTGTGAATGGAGTTTTGTGTCTTCTCTATTAAGGTTTACCCTTTCTCCTTTAGGACCCTGCGTAGATCTTTTCCTTTCAGCTGCTAATCATTATTATTTGTGGCTTTATATACCTGGATTTCCCCTTGGTATGTTGACATTGTTGTATGTTGCTGTTCCTCTCCCTAAGGGGTACTTCTCACATAGCGAGATCGCTAGTGAGATCGCTGCTGAGTCACGGTTTTTGTGATGCTCCAGTGACCTCATTAGCGATCTCGCTGTGTGAGACACTGAGCAGCAATCTGGCCCCTGCTGTGAAATCGCTGCTCGTTACAGACTGCTCTGGTTCATTTTTTGGACGTTGCTCTCCCGCTGTGAAGCACACATCGCTGTGTTTGACAGCGAGAGAGCAACGATCTGAATGTGCAGGGAGCCGGCTTCTGGCAGCCTGCGGTAAGCTGTAACCAAGGTAAATATCGGGTAACCAAGCGAAGTGCTTTGCTTGGTTACCCGATATTTACCGTGGTTACTAGCGGCTGCCGCTCTCAGGCTGCCAGTGCCGGCTCCCTGCTCCCTGCACACGTAGCTGGAGTACACATCCGGTAAATAAGCAAAGCGGTTTGCTTATTAACCCGATGTGTACTCTGGCTACGAGTGCAGGGAGCCAGCGCTAAGCGGTGTGCGCTGGTAACCAAGGTAAATATCGGGTAACCAAGCGCTTAATTACCCGATATTTACCTTAGTTACCAAGCGCAGCATCACTTCCACGCGTCGCTGGGGGCTGGTCACTAGTCGCTAGTGAGATCTGCCTGATTGACAGCTCACCAGCGACCATGTAGCGACGCACCACCGATCCTGACAGGTCAGATCGCTGGTGGGATCGCTGGAGCGTCGCTAAAATGTGACGGTACCCTAAGTCATCTTGGTGATAAGTTGTTTGTTTGCTTTCGCCTGTTTGTTTTCCCTGTGTCTTCTTTAGGACTCAGTGGGGTTGACTAGCGCACATACTGCTTCTTCATTACATAGGGCCCAGTTCAGGGTCAGCCAGGGCCAGGTATCGTGCTAGGAGCAAAGGTGTGGAACCTATCCCTTGGGAGCCAGTGGAAGGTTTAATCACGGGGTCACCAATATCCCCCTCCCCTACATACAGGGTTTCCCTCTTCCCTTGCCTCCCTTTTTGCTCGATATTTCCCTATACATAGCGTGACAGCAGATCCATATATAAAATGTCTAGTGAGGTACAAAGGTAATTTGACATTACACATTATCTCTGCTTATAATAAGTAACTATGCAAATATTTTACATAAATTAAGTTATAACATGAGTTATGTCACATCCAATGCAAGTCAGAATTCATTATAATAAAACAGCCGCATAATGTCTGTGACTTGGAAGGTATCAGACATAATGTAAGCTGGGCACTCATCTTCTGATGTGGAAGTGAGCAGTCAATATATCCCTTTAATAATCTAATATATAGAACCAGTGAATGATACCTGCCGAATGTGATGTGCGATGTCGATGGGGTCAAATCGAAAGTGACGCACATCCGGCGTCGCAGTCGATATCGCAACGTGTAAAACCTTTTTGATACGATGAACGAGCGCAAAAGCGTCGTTATCGTATCATCGCTGCAGCCTCCGACATTTCCATAATGCCGATGGTGCGGCAGGTACGATGTTGTTCCTCGCTCCTGCGGCAGCACACATCGCTGTGTATGAAGCCGCTGGAGCGAGGAACATCACCTTACCTGCCTCCCGGCTGCAATGAGAAGGACGGAGGTGGGCGGGATGTTTACATCCTGCTCATCTCCGCCCCTCCGCTTCAATTGGCCGCCTGCCGTGTGACGTCGCTGTGACGCCGCATGACCCGCCCCCTAAGGAAGGAGGCGGGTCGCCGGCCAGAGGGACGTCGCACGGCAGGTATGTGCGTGTGAAGCTGCCGTAGCGATAATAATCGCTACGGCAGCTTTCACTAGATATCGCACGTGCGACGGGGGCGGGACTATCGCTGCAGCATCGGTAACACATTGTTACCGATGTCGCAACGTGCAAAGCCCGCCTAACTCTTCTGGGAAATGTATGAATTGACAACTGGGTGTTACCTTTCTTCTTGTCAAAAGGGTGTGTTTCTACATAGTTAAAAACTGTCCAATCAGTGCTGACACACACCACCAACAGTCAGAGCACAGTTATCAATGTATACATTTCCAGGCGGAATTACAGAGGAACAGCACACTGTAAAATTCTAGGAACATATGAGCAAGAATTTGTATTTCATGAAGAATACAATTTTTACTAAAACATTAAGGTGAAGGGGAGATGACAGATCTCCTCTAAACCGCAAAATAATTGTCAAAGATGTACTAGTCTGCGAACATTCATGAAAATGAAGCCGAAGAGTTACTATAATCCGGCGCTTCATAAATAACAGATATCTGCAGCTGATCAATGACGTTTCAGTGAAATCCTATCTTCTATAACAGGAAAGAGTGACCGCAGCGTTACATTATTTATAATGTTCAGGCTGCAGGGAGATTTGCGGCAAATGGTAAAATAAATCCATCTATTAAACTCGATGTTTCTATAGGGATACCAGGATATTAAAGGGTTAAGTGTCAATAATTACGACAAACTGTGTAACACGAATGTAACCTGCGCAATAAAAGCTGCAGGAAATTATCCACCCCTCCCCCAATGAATTTACAAAACTTTCTGCTATTTGCAAGAAACCAAAAAAGGATATATAAAAGGACAACACAACTGATAAGATGTGGTTTCTCCAAATTCACAACAAGATGCCGCTTTTATGGTCCACTGAAGGCTCAGAATTAGTCACCCTTCCTTAGTAGAGCCCCTTTAGGATGGACACTCCAGAATCTTATAGGACTTCTTCAAAAGCTTGGTGGAGGTTGAGATTAACTTGGGATCAATGTCCTACTGAAAGGTCTAATAATGTGCAAGCTTCAGCTCCTCACAGAAGACATGATGTTTTCTTCTAGGACTTCCTGATGCTTGATTGAATCCATATCGCCATCCACAGATTTCCAGTGCTAGAAGAAGCAAAGCAACCCCAGAGTGAGTATCATCAAGCCGCCTGCTTCACTCTAGGCATCACCGAGCAACTGCCAAATGTCACAGTAGGCATCACTAAGCCTACGCCATGCTTCACTGTAGGCATCCCGAAGCCACTACCAAACGTCACAGCAGGCATCACTGAATCATCACCAAATGTCACTGTAGGCATTACCGACTCCCCGCCATGCTTCACTGTAGGCATCACCAAGCCATTGCTAAACATCAGTGTAGGCATCACCGAGCCACCGCTATGTTTCACTGTAGGCATCCCCAAGCCACCACCATGCTTCACTGTAGACATCACTAAGCCGTTATCATGCTTCACTGTAGGCATCACCGAGACACTGTCAAATGTCACTGTAGGCATCACCAAGCCATCGCCATGCTTCACTGTACGCATCCCCAAGCCACTGTCTAACATCAATGCAGGCATCCCTGAGCCACTGCTATGTTTCACTGTAGGCTTCACTTCAATCGCCATGCTTCACTCTAGGCATCACCAAGCCACTGCCATGCTTCACCGAGCCACCGTCAAACATCATTGTAGGAGTCCCTGCCATGCTTCACTGTAGACATCACTGAGCCACTGCCATGCTTCGCTGTAGGCATTACCAAGCTACTGCCAAACATTACTGTAGGCATCACTGAGTCACTGCCAAACGTCACTGTAGGCATCACTGAGCCACTGCCATGCTTCACTGTAGGAATCACCGAGCTATTGCTAAATGTCACTATAGACATCACAGAGCCACCGCCATGCTTCCCTGTAAGCAGGGTGTTCTCTTCGTCTTCCTTCTCCACACATACCATTGATCCATAAGCTTGAAAAGTTCCAGTTTTGTTTTTTCGCTGACAAAACAGAATTCCAAAACTTCTGCTACCTATTTACATGATTTTGAGCATATTGGAGCAGACCTTTTCTTCTACTTTTGGGTCCGTAAAGATGACGTTTGGAAGCTTGGGCATGGAAACCTTCAGTGTGTAAAATGCACTTTACTGTGAAAACTGATGAAAACTCAGAGCCTACTCCCACCATATCTAGCTGCAGAGCTTCTGCAGTCACTTTGGGGTATTTGACCACCTGGTTCCTCAGTAATCTGGTGGCAGTTAGTGAATCTTTCCTCTTTCTACCATGTACAGGTAGTGGAGCCAAAATTCCTACAACTTAGAACTTGTTAATTATGTTTGAACTCTAGGAACATTCGCTGCTTTATGTCTTATATGCTTTTTCTTGCTTATGCAAGATAATTATCTCTTCTCTTAACTGTTTAGGCCATTCTCCTGACAACCCAAGAATATTAGTGATCGGGAAACCATTATCCTTGAGAAATGGGGCTGAGATTCCACAGGAACGCAGCCAGAATCTGGTGTCCCCCTATGAATCAGGTTTACAACAGGTTATAACAGCCAAAGGGGCTCTACTACTAAAGGCGCTTGTCATGGAAAGCCATTTTATGCTGAATTTGGAGAAACCACATTATAATAGTAATATTGAGCTATTTACATTGTTCTTATTTTATTGGTTATTGCAGACAGCAGAAACTTTGTACATTTTTCAAATTATCCAAATTTACAATAGGGGGCGAGAAATGTTTCTGGCAACTCTATGTCATGGTGTTCAACAGAAATGATCCCTTCCTGGAGTATCACTAAACTACCCTGACTGTGCAGAACGATGGGGGAGGGGGGGGGGGGGTTGGTTCGTTTGGGTGAGACAGTGCTAATAATACAGAATAGGAGTTCAGCAATTATGTAGCCCCCCCATGCAGGAATTGGTATTTACTACACTATGGAGTGTAGGAGTATTTTTGCTCCCCTAGCGGACCCCTGCATGGCCATTGCTATTCTTTATATTTAGGACCCAACCGGGCGTGAGATGCTATCTAAATGCTTGTGTGTTTTCATTCATTGACATGGCTGTGTGTAATACACTGTCTGCCCTGTAGGGGTGCTGCAGGAGAAAGGTGTAGCAATAGCAATTTCGACCTTGTTGGAGGTCTCAGGATCTGCATGCTCTCAGATTAATGGGGCTGCATGGGATGACGCTAGGTCTTTAAACACTGGAATATGGAGACCTGTGTTATTTTGTACTTTTTGTATATGGTGGTCTAAGTTACTGGGCGTTCTTCTAGTCACCTGTTCTTTATGCGACTCGTTATTTTCTATACCATCCACTTGGAGCAAGTTCTTGGCAACACCAATGGTGGGTAAACCGGTGAGGGTCCCGAGGTGACAAGCTACTCCGAAACCTGGAGGTGGGTAAAGGAGGAATAAAGCAAATGAAGCACAAAACCGAAGGTCATGGTCACTGCTAATAAGAATGATGGCAAACTGAGAGTCAACAGTAAAGGCCACGTCTTACTAGCGACATCGCTGCTGAGTTACGGTTTTTGTGACATCCAGCAACGATCTGGCCCCTGCTGTGAAGTCGCCGGTCATTGCTGAATGTCCTGGACCATTTTTTGGTTGTTGCTCTCCCGCTGTGAAGCACAGATCGCTGTGTGTGACAGCGAGAGAGCAACAACTGAATGTGCAGGCAGCAGGGAGCCGGCTTCTGCGGACGCTGGTAACCAAGGTACACATCAGGTAACCAAGCAAAGGCTTTGCTTGGTTACCCGATATTTACCTTGGTTACCAGCGTCCGCAGCTTTTAGAAGCCGGCTCCCTGCACACGTACCCAAGGTACACATCGGGTGACTATAAGCAAAGCGCTTTGCTTAGTAACCCGATGTGTACCATGGTTACGAAGCACAGCGTCGTTACACGGGTCGCTGGTGGCTGATCGCTGTGGAGATCTGCCTGTTTGACAGCTCACCAGTGACCATGTAGCGACGCTCCAGCGATCCCTGCCAGGTCAGATGGCTGGAGCGTCGTTTAGTGTGACGGTAACTTAAGGCAGTGGAAGCAGTGTGATTAGGACATTAGCTAAATGATGTGCACAAGATATTATATTTCTATTTGGCCAGAGGAATGGTGGCTACCAGAGTTTCTTATATCAAGCAGGTGCTGTGGCGGTAGTCACAAAGTGTACCCTTCCCCCACTTTTCAGTAGATTAGAACAGAAGCCCCACTTTCCAAGTTAACCCTTAGTAGTCACAGCAGACCCCTTCACTTGCTCCCACCCTGGCTTTTCCTCAATAGCAAGTTACAACATGACTCCCAACAAGCCCTCTTTCCCAGTAATAACAGCAGACCCTTCTCTTTACTATACTGACCAACCCTCCAGCACGCTACCAGAGGGGAAGACCTTTAGGCCTACAGAAGAGTTAGAAAATCTCCTCAGAACAATTCCAAAACCTGTGGAAGGTGTCTTCTGTAAAGTGGCATGGCCTGAGAAAAGGGGCTTCTATATGTCATCACCATTCTGCCAGCACTATAGGTGTTAGAACTTCCTGTTCCTCACTTCCCAGCATGCATTGCACCTACCATTGCCTAATGGCTCAATTGTGTTTACTTTAATAACCTGAGTGAATAATTGACCAAAATGAAAAATTAGGGGTGGTAATAAACATTGTTGTAGGTGTTGGATAATTTGAAGGGGGTGTACATTACTGTAGGCTACTGCTCAGTGAATCTGCCTGGGGTATTTCATACTAATTAATACATAAAGGTAACAATCTAATGAAGTAATCCAGAGACTAGTTACCCCTGTGATGCAGAATTCCGTTCCCGTCCACAAGGAGAACCTGGAACATAAAATAGTCACTTTGTAGAAACGAAACGTAGGAGAGTCAGAAGTGCTTACACTTACAGTATTTACTGCATAAAGAAATGCAAATCCACATGTATTGGCAGGAAAACGAAATATCAATGATTTTGCCTGATTTTTTTTTTTTACACGTTTTATTTTGCAGATTTTTCCCCACTTATTAGTATGGGCGACATCTGCAGCAAATCAGCAAGTAAAAAAATAAGCAACATGTGCATCAGACTTTTGGAATCTCATTCACTTTTCTGGCATTAGGAAATCCTTCAGGTTATGGTTAAAACTGTGGAAAAAACGCAACAAAAATGCAATTTGTCCACATACCTTTACAGTACTGATGCTGAGATACATCCTGTATTACACTCCAGAGCTGCACTCACTATTCTGCTGGTGCAGTCACTGTGTACATACATTACATTACTTATCCTGTACTGATCCTGAGTTACATCCTGTATTATACTGCAGAGCTGCACTCACTATTCTGCTGGTGGAGTCACTGTGTACATACATTACATTACTTGTCCTGTACTGATCCTGAGTTACATCCTGTATTATTCTCCAGAGCTGCACTCACTATTCTGCTGGTGCAGTCACTGTGTACATACATTACATTACTTATCCTGTACTGATCCTGAGTTACATCCTGTATTATACTCCAGAGCTGCACTCACTATTCTGCTGGTGCAGTCACTGTGTACATACATTACATTACTTATCCTGTACTGATCCTGAGTTACATCCTGTATAAGGCTATGTGCACACGTTGCGTTTTTTTCAGCGCGGAAAAAAACGCACCCTCTGGCAGAGGGGAGAATTGTAAACAATGCGTTTTGGGAAAAAACGCATCAAAAACGCATGCGTTTTTCATGCGTTTTCTTCAGGTGCGTTTTTGACCACATGATCCAGTGACAGTGCCACAGTACATCCAGTACACAGTGCCAGCCTTCCTGCAGAGATGTGAGTGTTGTCCACGGGAGAACGCAGCTGCCCATGCCCACGATTTGGGTTCAGGCTGCTGTGGAGCTCTATGCTATCTGCAGAGAACACTCTTGTCTCCGCAGCATAAATTGACATGCTGAGGCTCGGGAAGCTGCACCACAGGTCAGTTTATGCTGCGGAGAAGAGAAGTCCAGTGGGCACGGGATTTCTAAAAATCCTTCCACTGTGCTTCTACTGCACAACGCAGCGTTATGGACGCAGGGAAAACACTCTGCGCCCAAAACGCTGCAAACCCTGATCGTGGGCACACAGCCTAAAATGTGTCAATGGATATCAAAACATATATATAACGTCCCACCCCCCCTGCATATTCTAAGTTGGCGCCCTTTAGTGCCTTTCATGTGGCACTAAAGGGTGCCTAGCCTTGTATTTAGCCCAAAAAAAAAAAATAATTAAAATAAATGACGTGGGGTCCCCCCTATTTTTGATAGCCAGTCAGGGTAAAGCAGACAGCTATTAAACAAAAGACAGCTGTAGCCTGCAAACCACAGCTGACAGCTTCATCTTGTCTGCAAACGGGGTAATAAATGGGGTTGATACCAGATGTGTAATGTCACCTGGCATCAAGCCCAGCAATTAGTGATGTCACGGCGTCTATTTGATACCAGACATAACTAATTGACAGTAATAGCAAAAAAAAATTGACAACCAAAAAAAATTTATTTGAAAAAACACTCCCCAAAAACATTCCCTCTTTGACCAATTTATTGAAAAGAAAAAAAATTGGGTCCGCAGTATCCATTTTTGATGTCCCACGTCACCTCTGGACCCTCTAGAATATGGGGGGCACGCTCAGGGAACGTGTCCCCCATTTTCTAGTAGTGCAGACCCTCCATTTGGGGAGAGTGGGTGCAAAGAATCTGCACCCACTCTCCCCGGGTCACAGCTGCACAGTGCCGAGCAGCAGCCAGCGCAGCTCACACTGAACACAGGAAGCTGTCAGCTGCTCGGCACATGTGACCGACGCGCACTGTGGAGGAGGAGAGGGCCGCGGGGGATCAGCGCTATGACAGGTACGGGGGTTACCGGGGGACACCGGAGGACACCAGGGGGAATAGGGGGTAGTTTTCTGTCGCATGTGTTATTGCACATGCGACAGAAACAGAGGAGTAGGGCGGCCGGTGCGCTGCTGTGCGCGCGGCCATGTTGGATTTTCGGGAGGGGGGTCGGGGCGGGCACTTTGGAGACACCGGCTTTCCTGAACTTTGCCAGGAAGTGAGGTCAACAGGAAACCTCTTGACCTCACTTCCAGGTAAATGCCTGCGTTCTGGCATGCCGATAAAGCCCGCGGACCGCAACAAAAATGCAGCGAACTGCGGTGTAGCTGCGTTCTGACCCGCATCATTGATTTCAATGGGGGGAGAACACAGCCACAACGCACAAAAGAAGTGACATGCTGCTTTTCTTTCCGCACCGATTTTTGGCATCCAAAACGCTGCGTTTAGAAACGCAGCGTGTGCACTGATTTTTCGGCTTTCTCATACACTTTGCTGGGAAAGCTGAACGCATGCAATTTGCCACTGAAACGCTGCGGTTCTAAACGCAGCGTTTCCGCGTTAAAAAACGCAACGTGTGCACACAGCCTAATACTGCAGAGCTGCACTCACTGTTCTGCTGGTGGAGTCACTTAAGTACATACATTACATTACTTATCCTGTACTGATCCTGAGTTATATCCTGTATTATACTCCAGAGCTGCACTCACTATTCTGCTGGTGGAGTCACTGTGTACATACATTACATTACTCATCCTGTACTGATCCTGAGTGACATCATGTATTATACCCCAGAGCTGCACTCACTATTCTGCTGGTGCAGTCACTGTGTACATACTAATTACATTACTCATCCTGTACTGATCCTGAGTTACATCCTGTATTATACCCCAGAGCTGCACTCACTATTCTGCTGTTGCAGTCACTGTGTACATACTAATTACATTACTTATCCTGTACTGATCCTGAGTTACATCCTGTATTATACTGCAGAGCTGCACTCACTGTTCTGCTGGTGGAGTCACTGAGTACATACATTACATTATTTATCCTGTACTGATCCTGAGTTACATCCTGAATTATACTCCAGAGCTGCACTCACTATTCTGCTGATGGAGTCACTGTGTACATACATTACATTACTTATCCTGTACTGATCCTGAGTTACATCCTGTATTATACTCCAGAGCTGCACTCACTATTCTGCTGATGGAGTCACTGTGTACATACATTACATTACTTATCCTGTACTGATCCTGAGTTACCTCCTGTATTATACTCCAGAGCTGCACTCACTATTCTGCTGATGGAGTCACTGTGTACATACATTACATTACTTATCCTGTACTGATCCTGAGTTACATCCTGTATTATACTCCAGAGCTGCACTCACTATTCTGCTGGTGCAGTCACTGTGTACATACATTACATTACTTATCCTGTACAGATCCTGAGTTACATCCTGTATTATTCTCCAGAGCTGCACTCACTATTCTGCTGTTTGGCACTGGATAAAGTAATCAAACCTGTAAGAGCGCCCACTGAATGTGCACTCGTTTAGTGTACACAGCCCATGTGTTGGGAGAATCTTTGGGGGCATTTATAGTAGATGCTGCTTCTTTTCACAGACACTGAAGGTGGGAGATCTGTGCCGCACACCACACTGACTGCTCATGTGCTGCTGAGACATGTTTTCATATTGTGGTATAATAGAAGTAGTATGGATATATAAAATATTTTCCCCACACACAGCACCACTTTTGTCTACAGGCCGTCTCTGGTATTACTAGTCACCTCTTAAGCTTAGGACGGCCATATGCTTCACCCACAGTAATAAAGGGTTCTATAATAATCTGACCCGGGTCCAGTCCCGATGACGCCACACTATAAAGAAAGCTCTCGCTCACCTGAGGCATCACATTGCCGTCCTTCTCCTGCAGCCTCCGCACAGCTTCCACCAGTGATGGCACTTCTCGAAAAGCTAAGAAACCGGCTACGTAAGGGGCATCAAGGGTCACCATTTGGCAGTCCTCGTAGATAACCTACAACATACCCAGTAATAAACAGTGGCAGCGATAAGTAAAGCAAGTATTGCTCCAAGTCACATTTTCGCCGGTAGCTAATATGCATTCCTGTGTATGTCCACGGTGACACTGCAGACTGTGGAGCCTGACACTGCAGACTGTGGAGCCTGATCCTGCAGCCATTCTCAGCTCCATCAGCCATTGCCCTAAAGTAGGTTACATAAGCATTGGCAGGATCCGACTACGCAGAGCTTGTTTGTAGTCTGTTACCATGGAGACTCATAGGTATGCATGGATGCTGTACCTACAAAAGGAATGAACATTCTGGATTGACTTTACAGGGATGATTACCTCCAGATCTGGGTAGCTGAGAACTATCAGCGAGGCGCAAGCACTTGTATCATCTTCTTTAATATAGGACAGGTCCACCCCTCCAACCCGTTCAAGGCCTTGGAAATTTGGGCTATTCTGCCATGTCTCAGTGTTGCTGGTGATCACGCTGTCTTTTAAAATACTCTGCTCCCTGAAACAAAAGGTAACTGGTAACCAAACACCATATTCATCAATATGCTATATAAATATATATCTCATTGACTTCAAAGGGAGCTGTATAAGTATGTTTGTAGTGAGTTCCTCTGGTGGAGACCACCAAAAGTGTAGTGCCTTAGAAGACTGTCTAGTCCTTCTAACAACTGCCCCAAGTCTGTTGCAGGCCAATATCTATCTATATATATAATTGCCTTATTCTGTCTGTCTGTCTGTCTGTCTTGCTCCAAAATTGTGTCCTTACGGTGACAAACAGCGGATTGGCCGCTCGCCTCGGCTCCGCCCCCCGCACGGATTGGCCGCTCGCCAAGGCTCCGCCCCCACACGGATTGGCCTCTTGCCCCGGCACCCTGCACGCATTAGCAACTCTGCTACGCCCCGCCCCCTCACGCATTGCACGCTCGCTCTGCCCCCGCCCCCTGCGCGCATTCCCCGAAACGACACGGAGACCCGACTCCCAGGTGAGTGCTGTACCCCCGGGAGCCCACATCAGCGTACGCCGCCAACCCAGCCGACACATACTCTCGCATTGCTGGGGTTGACGGCGTACGCTGGTGTGGGCTCCCGTGCGAGCGGGGGGCGGGGTACGCTGGTAACCATGTAATATTGTATAGCATGGTTACCAGTGTACACTGGCTCCCAGGTGAGCGCATCAAGGTCCTGCAGCGGCGGAACACACACACACACACATCAGATCACACTCACTCTCACACACACCTCACACACACACACACATCAGATCGCATCCACACACTCACAACATCCCGTGATATCACTTGCTTCTCGGCGGCGATCCTGTGCGTGCAGTGATCTTCCAGCACCTGCCGGAGGATCACATGGCCAGAAGCATGTGGTATCTCCGGATGTTGTGAGTGTGTGAGAGCGTATGTGCGATATCGTCAGTGTGTGTGTATGTGCGTGTATACGATCGGGTGTGTGCGTGTATGCGATCGGGTGTGTGCGTGTATGCGATCGGGTGTGTGCGTGTATGCGATCGGGTGTGTGCGTGTCGGTAGAAAGCGGAGGAGCACGGCGTGCAGCACAGCTGCTGGGACCTCCCACCGAAGGGCACAGGCAGAAGTGGGGTGTGAGTGTATGCGATCAGATGTGTGCGTGTATACTGTCTGATGTGTGACTGTGGAGCACGATGGGGAGTGCGCAGCATGGGGGATGGAGCACGTTTGGGAGTGCGCAGCATGGGGGATGGAGCACGTTTGGGAGTGCGCAGCATGGGGGATGGAGCACGATGGGGAATGCGCAGCATGGGGGATGGAGCACGATGGGGAGTGCGCAGCATGGGGGATGGAGCACAATGGGGAGTGCGCAGCATGGGGATGGAGCACGTTTGGGAGTGCGCAGCATGGGTGATGGAGCACGATGAGGAATGCGCAGCATGAGGGATGGAGCACGATGGGGAGTGCGCAGCATGGGTGATGGAGCACGATGGGGAATGCGCAGCAAGGGGGATGGAGCACAATGGGGAGTGCGCAGCAAGGGGGATGGAGCACGATGGGGGGTGCGCAGCATGGGGGATGGAGCACGATGGGGGGTGCGCAGCATGGGGGATGGAGCACGATGGGGGGTGCGCAGCATGGGGGATGGAGCACGATGGTGGGTGCGCAGCATGGGGGATGGAGCACGATGGGGGGTGCACACCTCCCCCCAAAACACACACACACACACACACGCATACATACATACATACATACATACATACATACATACATACATACATATATATATATACAGTGCCTACAAGTAGTATTCAACCCCCTGCAGATTTAGCAGGTTTACACATTCGGAATTAACTTGGCATTGTGACATTTGGACTGTAGATCAGCCTGGAAGTGTGAAATGCACTGCAGCGAAAAAGAATGTTATTTCTTTTTTTATTTTTTTTTTAAATTGTGAAAAGTTTATTCAGAGGGTCATTTATTATTCAACCCCTCAAACCACTAGAATTCTGTTTGGTTCCCCTAAAGTATTAAGAAGTATTTCAGGCACAAAGAACAAATAGCTTCACATGTTTGGATTAATTCTCTCTTTTTCCAGCCTTTTCTGACTTATTAAGACCCTCCCCAAACTTGTGAACAGCACTCAAACTTGGTCAACATGGGAAAGACAAAGGAGCATTCCAAGGCCATCAGAGACAAGATCGTGGAGGGTCACAAGGCTGGCAAGGGGTACAAAACCCTTTCCAAGGAGTTGGGCCTACCTGTCTCCACTGTTGGGAGCATCATCCGGAAGTGGAAGGCTTATGGAACTACTGTTAGCCTTTCACGGCCTGGACAGCCTTTGAAAGTTTCCACCCGTGCCGAGGCCAGGCTTGTCCGAAGAGTCAAGGCTAACTCAAGGAGAACAAGGAAGGACCTCCGGGAAGATCTCATGGCAGTGGGGACATTGGTTTCAGTCAATACCATAAGTAACGTACTCCACCGCAATGGTCTCCGTTCCAGACGAGCCCGTAAGGTACCTTTACTTTCAAAGCGTCATGTCAAGGCTCGTCTACAGTTTGCTCATGATCACTTGGGGGACTCTGAGACAGACTGGTTCAAGGTTCTCTGGTCTGATGAGACCAAGATCGAGATCTTTGGTGCCAACCACACACGTGACGTTTGGAGACTGGATGGCACTGCATACGACCCCAAGAATACCATCCCTACAGTCAAGCATGGTGGTGGTAGCATCATGCTGTGGGGCTGTTTCTCAGCCAAGGGGCCTGGCCATCTGGTCCGCATCCATGGGAAGATGGATAGCACGGCCTACCTGGAGATTTTGGCCAAGAACCTCCGCTCCTCCATCAAGGATCTTAAGATGGGTCGTCATTTCATCTTCCAACAAGACAACGACCCAAAGCACACAGCCAAGAAAACCAAGGCCTGGTTCAAGAGGGAAAAAAATCAAGGTGTTGCAGTGGCCTAGTCAGTCTCCTGACCTTAACCCAATTGAAAACTTGTGGAAGGAGCTCAAGATTAAAGTCCACATGAGACACCCAAAGAACCTAGATAACTTGGAGAAGATCTGCATGGAGGAGTGGGCCAAGATAACTCCAGAGACCTGTGCCGGCCTGATCAGGTCTTATAAAAGACGATTATTAGCTGTAATTGCAAACAAGGGTTATTCCACAAAATATTAAACCTAGGGGTTGAATAATAATTGACCCACACTTTTATGTTGAAAATTTATTAAAATTTAACTGAGCAACATAACTTGTTGGTTTGTAAGATTTATGCATCTGTTAATAAATCCTGCTCTTGTTTGAAGTTTGCAGGCTCTAACTTATTTGCATCTTATCAAACCTGCTAAATCTGCAGGGGGTTGAATACTACTTGTAGGCACTGTATATATATATATACACATACAGTACAGGCAAAAAGTTTGGACACACCTTCTCATTCAAAGAGTTTTCTTTATTTGCGAGACTCTGAAAATTGTAGATTCACATCGAAGGCATCAAAAGTATGAATTAACGCACGTGGAATGAAATACTTAACAAAAAAGTGTGAAACAACTGAAAATATGTCTTATATTCTAGGTTCTTCAAAGTAGCCACCTTCTGCTTTGATTACTGCTTTGCACACTCTTGGCATTCTCTTGATGAGCCTCAAGAGGTAGTCACCGGAAATGGTTTTCACTTCACAGGTGTGCCCTGTCAGGTTTAATAAGTGGGATTTCTTGCCTTATAAATGGGGTTGGGACCATCAGTTGTGTTGTGCAGAAGTCTGGTGGATACACAGCTGATAGTCCTACTGAATAGACTGTTAGCTGCTTTGTGTGTCCAAACTTTTGGTCTGTACATATGCAGAAACACACACACACACACACACACACACATAGTGGTGTGAAAAAGTTTTTACCCCCATCCTGCTTTCCTTTTCATGTTTGTCACACTTAAATGTTTCAGATCACCAAACAAATTTAGGTATTAGACAAAGATGACACAAGTAACACAAATGAAGGTCTTTATCATAAAGGGATCAAGAAAGCAGCCAAATCTACAGAGCCCTGTGTGAAAAAGTGTTTGCCCACCGTTAAAACAAAATTACTTGTAGTTTATCACATCTTTGGGAAGCTCAGTTCAATTTCTCTGGCCACTTGCCTCACCTGTTGTCAATCAACAAATCACTTAAATAGGACCTGACTTACAAAGTGAAATAGACCAAAAGATCCTCAAAAGCTAAACATCATGCCGCAATCCAAAGGAATTCAGGAACAATTTAGAAACAAAGTAATTAAGATATATCAGTTTGGAAAGGTTATAAAGCCATCTCGAAAGCGTTGGGACTCCAGCGAACGACAGTGAGAGCCATTATCCACAAATGGCAAAAACATGGAATAGTGGTGAACCTTTCCAGGAGAGGATAGCCAAAAAGAATTACCCCAAGAGCGCAGTGATGACACATCAAAGAAGTCACAAAAGACCCCACAACAACAACACTTACTTGCCTCAGTTAAGGTGTTCATGACTCCACCAGAAGAAAGGCTGGGCAAAAATGGCCAGCATAGCAGAGTTTCAAGATGAAAACCACTGCTGAGCAAAAAGAACATAAAGCCTCATCTCAATTTGGCCAGAAAATATCTTGATGATCCCCAAGACTTTTGGGAAAATACTCTGGAGACTGATTAGACAAAAGTTGAAGTTTTTGAAGGTGAATGTCCCATTACATCTGGCATAGAAGTAAAAGCATTTCAGAAAAGGAACATCATACCCACAGTAAAACATGGTGGTGGTAGTGTGATGTCCTGGGGCCATTTTGCTGCTTCAGGACCTGAAAGACTTGCTGTGGTAAATGGAACCATGAATTCTGTTGTCTACCAAAAAATCCTGAAGGAGAATGTCCGTGACCTTAAGCTGAAGCGCACTTGGGTTATGCAGCAGGACAATGATCCAAAACACACCACCAAGTCCATCTCTGAATGGCTTAAGAAAAAACAAATTAAGACTTTGTAATGGCCTAGACATAGTACGGACTTTAATCCGATTGACATGCTGTGGCATGACCTAAAAAGGTGGTTCATGCTCAGAAACCCTCCAATGTGGCTGAATTACAATTCTACAAGGATGAGTGGGCCAAAATTCCTTAAGTGAGGTTGTAAAAGACTCATTGCCAGTTATTGCAAATGCTTGATTGCAGTTGTTGCTATTAAAGGTGGCCTAACCAGATATTAGGTTTAGGGGGCAATCACTTTTTCACACAGCGCCCTATAGGTTTGGATTTCTTTTTCCCTTAATAATAAAGACCTTCAATTATAAACTGAATTGTGTTTACTTGTGTTATCTTTGTCTAATATTTACATTTCTTTGTTGATCTGAAAACATTTAAGGCTAGGTTCACACACTGCGTTTTTTTGACACTGCGTTTTTGTGCGTTTTTTGTGGCAAAAAACGCACAAAAACGCACCCGCGTTTTTGCCGCGATTTGGTGCATTTTTTGCTGCGTTTTTGCTCACTGCGTCTTTATGCGTTTTTTATCAGTGAACAAAAAAAAAAAAGGTCTGCTGTCATTTCCTTCTTCAATATGTTCTTCATTCTCCACTAGTGTATGCAGGAGACCAGACAGCTGCAGAACTACAAGGCTCAGCATACTCCATCCAATAGTGAAACAGGTTTTTTGCCCAGCTCACCTGTGGAATGGAAGCCAGTAATCCTGGGCTGTGCACGGAGAAGGGTTTGGAGAGCCAGTCCATGTGCATAGAAAGTAGTTGAAGGATTTCACCAGCACAAAACTCCAGGCATATTATATTTTAAAATAAAAACTTCTTTATTTTCTTGTCATTAAAAAGTCCATGCTATAGTGGTAAGCCCATGTCAGAGAGGACGCGTTTCGAACATCCAGTTCTTATTCAGTCTCTAAACCATCTAGTCACAGAACTGTTTAAAAAGGGCTAGACCCAAACATGTGATCAAATGCAAGGAGACAATACAAAAACATTAACCCATTAAGGTGAATCAATCCATATAGTGCTGAAAACACTTATATACATACATAGTATCAAAACAAGATTAATATGCAAACATCAATTCATTTCTTTTATTTAAACCCTTAGGGAATCTTGTCCCCATTAAAAACATCCATTTTATTTCCCTCTGAAAAAGGATATCTTTCAAATTTCCACCTCTTCTAGGTAGTTTAATTTTTTCAATGGCATTGACTTTCATGCCTTTCAAATCACCTGCATGTGCGTCACGGAAATGTTGAGACACTCCTGATAATTTTCTTGTGGTAGCATTATTCACATCATAGATGTGTTCAGATATCCTCTTTCTGAGGGGGCGACAAGTGCTGCCTATATATTGTAACTGGCAAATAGTACAAGATATCAAATAAACCACATGGTCTGAACTGCAGTTTATAAGTGACATTATTTTATAAGTTTATCAGTAAATGAAGAAAATTCTTTTACATTTAACATATAACCACATAATCCACAAGATCTATGGCTGCATTTAAATGAACCTGTGCTAGGTAACCAATTACTGGCATTTTTTTCCCCATTGTTGGAGACGCACCTGTTCATATGATCAACAGGTGCGTCTCCAACAATGGGGAAAAAAATGCCAGTAATTGGTTACCTAGCACAGGTTCATTTAAATGCGGCCATAGATCTTGTGGATTATGTGGTTATATGTTAAATGTAAAAGAATTTTCTTCATTTACTGATAAAAAAACTTATAAAATAATGTCACTTATAAACTGCAGTTCAGACCATGTGGTTTATTTGATATCTTGTACTATTTGTCAGTTGCAATATATAGGCAGCACTTGTCGCCCCCTCAGAAAGAGGATATCTGAACACATCTATGATGTGAATAATGCTACCACAAGAAAATTATCAGGAGTGTCTCAACATTTCCGTGACGCACATGCAGGTGATTTGAAAGGCATGAAAGTCAATGCCATTGAAAAAATTAAACTACCTAGAAGAGGTGGAAATGTGAAAGATATCCTTTTTCAGAGGGAAATAAAATGGATGTTTTTAATGGGGACAAGATTCCCTAAGGGTTTAAATAAAAGAAATGAATTGATGTTTGCATATTAATCTTGCTTTGATACTATGTATGTATATATATAAGTGTTTTCAGCACTATATGGATTGATTCACCTTAATGGGTTAATGTTTTTGTATTGTCTTGCTCTCTCCTTGCATTTGATCACATGTTTGGGTCTAGCCCTTTTTAAACAGTTCTGTGACTAGATGGTTTAGAGACTGAATAAGAACTGGATGTTCGAAACGCGTCCTCTCTGACATGGGCTTACCACTATAGCATGGACTTTTTAATGACAAGAAAATAAAGAAGTTTTTATTTTAAAATATAATATGCCTGGAGTTTTGTGCTGGTGAAATCCTTCAACTACTTTCCATCCAATAGTGTATGCAGGAGAGCAGACCGCAGCTGCAGAACTACAAGGCTCATCATGCTCCATCCAGGACTGTATGCTGGAGGGAGAGTCAGGGGGAGCAGACCTACAAGGCTCAGCATCCTCCATCCAATAGTGTATGCAGGAGAGCAGACAGCAGCTGTTGAACTACAAGGCTCAGCATCCTCCATCCAATAGTGTATGCAGGAGAGCAGACAGCAGCTGTCGAACTACAAGGCTCAGCATCCTCCATCCAATAGTGTATGCAGGAGAGCAGACAGCAGCTGTCGAAGGCTCAGCATCCTCCTTCCAGGACTGTATGCAGGATTTCTTTGCCACCCCCAAACAAAAAAAATGACGTGGGCTTCACCATATTTTTGTATGCTAGCCGGGTACAGCAGGCAGGTACGGGCTCCCCCAACCCCCAGCTGCCTATTTGTACCCGGCTCGGAACCAAAAATATAGAGAAGCCCTTTTTTTTTTAATTATTTCATGAATTTCATGAAATAAAAAAAAAAAAGACGTGGGCTTCGCCCAATTTTTGTGTCCAGCCAGGTACAACTAGGCAGCTGGGGATTGGAATCCGCAGCTCAGGGTGCCCATGCTTTCTGGGCACCCTCGCTGCGAATTGCAGTCCGCAGCCACCCCAGAAAATGGCGCTTTCATAGAAGCGTCATCTTCTGGCGCTGTATCCAACTCTTCCAGCTGCCCTGATACCGGGTGGCTCACTGGGTAATAATGGGGTTAGGGCTAGCTGTATATTATCAGCTGGCCCTAAGCCCGAAATTCATGGTGTGACGCCAATATTAGACATGGCCACCATGAATTTCTAGTAAAGATAAAAAAACCACAACACACAGAAAAATATTTTTATTAGAAATAAAACACAACACAATTAGTGACTCCATCTTTATTGAAATAAAGAACCCCCCTCCGCAGTAATCCTGGGTCAAGGGTCCCGCGCTGTCCAATCCGGATCCAATATCATCTGATCGGTTTGCTGGAAGGCAAAGCGATCAGATGATGTGTCAGGATCAAGTGCCTGAATCACATCACACATCAGCTGATTGTATAAAAGCTGTTTATACAATCAGCAGATGCATTGGTGCAAAAAAAAAACAAAAAAAAAAACCTCACTTATGTGCTGATTACCGGCAGCTCCTAGAGCGAGTCTGATCCCGTCCGATCGCTGCAGCAGCTGCCGGTAATCAGGGATGAAGTCTCCTGGCGCATCCGCTGATAGGTTAAACTGGCCGGCCGCTGGCGTCACCCCGAGACTTACGATCAGCTGATGCGTCAGGTGACTGCATCAGGTGATCCATCGTCAGGTCCTGCATCCTGCAGGCATACGTACCCGGGGAGACTGCACACACCTGGAGCGGCGGTAACGGGAGGAGATGGGAGCGGGCATGGCACCAGGAGTCTGCAGACAGGTGAGTATGGCTTTTTTTTTTTTCTACTGTTCACTTTTGATTTCGCAGCCGCTTCCACCTCCTGCCCGTACATGACGCCGCATGGCAGCATACATGCACAGGACTGGAGGTGGAAGCGACGGTGACGGTACCGGGAGGATTCACGCTTCTGTATTTACTGACAGAAGGAATCCTCTTCCTGTACATGTCACTTTACTACCCACCTCCTGCGTTTATAGCTGCGTTTTTGGTTTTAGAAACGCACCAAAACGCACCTATTTGCGTTTCTCATTGCGTCTTTCAACATCCCATTGCTCTCAATGGATGAAAAGCACAGTGAAAAACGCGGGAATAATTGACATGCTGTGTTTTTGTGGCACCACAAAAACGCAGCTGAAAAAAAACGCTGTGTGCAGACAGCAAAAATGAAAACTCAGACTTTGCTGGGGAAGCAAAGTCCTGCAGTTTTCTGAGCAAAAACGCACCCGAAAACTGCGCAAAAACACCGCGAAAAATGCACTGTGTGCACTTACCCTAAGTGTGACAAACATAAAAAAGAATAAGAAATCAGGAAAGGGGTAAATACTCTTTTTTACACCAATATATACGAGTACTGATATATATATATATATATATACGAGTACTGATATATATATATATATATATATATATATATATGGATCAGAGACACATCAGATTTTGTCATGTGGGTGGGGCCTTTACTCATGGGTGGGGCTAATAAAATATCCAAAAAACTAAAATCTGCCTTTAGTGGATTTTTAGGCGGGCTTTGCACACTACGATATCGCAGGTGCGATGTCGATGGGGTCGAATCGAAAGTGACACACATCCGGCGTCGCAGTCGATATCGTAGTGTGCAAATCCTTTTTGATACGATTAACGAGCGCAAAAGTGTCGCTATCGTATCATCAGTGTAGGGTCCGACATTTCCATAATGCCGGTGCAGCGACAGGTACGATGTAGTTCCTCGTTCCAGTGGCAGCACACATCGCTGTGTATGAAGCCGCAGGAGCGAGGAACATCTCTTACCTGCGTCCCGGCTATGCGGAAGGACAGAGGTGGGCGAGATGTTTACGTCCCGCTCATCTCCGCCCCCCCGCTTCTATTGGCCGCCTGCCGTGTGACGTCGCTGTGACGCCGCACGACCCGCCCCCTTAGGAAGGAGGCGGGTCGCCGACCAGAGCGACGTCGCAGGGCAGGTGAGTGCATGTGAAGCTGGCGTAGCGATAATGTTCGCTATGGCAGCTATCACCATGATATCGCAGCTGTGACGGGGGCGGGGAATATCGCACTCGACATCGCAGCATCGGCTTGCGATGTCGCAGCGTGCAAAGTACTCCTTAGACCCCGTTCATAAGCAAGTCCCAGTTACACAGGAATTACACTGCGATCCACATAATAGATTGTGGGTTGTGACCACCAAAATTCCTGCAGGTTGGGATATTTTGGTGACAGTCATTTCACAATCATGGTATGTCACGTTGCCAATCACTGGGTGAATCAGTTGACAAGTATGGCACATGTCCGAGGCCCTAGAAGCCCAGGATTCAATCTGTCAGTGTACAGAGCGCATATGGGGCTCGGCAGCCATGTCATACAGCCGGGGCCAGAGTGCTGTGATCGGAGCCGGCTCTGATCGCTGCCGATTAACCTCTTAAATGCTGCTGTTACAATTAATGGCTGTGGCTGAGCTTCAGGGATTGGTGATCTTATTACAGTGTATGGCAAATTCAAGTCCTCTAAAGGAAGCGATGCAAAAAAAAATAAAATATATCTATAATATCTCAAGAATAGATATTTTCCCCCTTGGGTATTGCCACATGCGTAATTGTTGAGGGAAAAATACAAAAAGGTAAAGATCTGGGAAGGCGAGAGGGAAAAAGTGAATGGGGCTCACTGGGACCATAGACCCCAAAGAAAAAGACTGGTGGATGATCAGGTCCCTCCAGGAAACTACAAATCCCAGCATGCAGTGACATGGGGGTCCTACTACAGCAGGCTGACCGCAGCAATGCCTGAAATAAAACAGAAGCAGCACTCGCCTCTCCCAGGCTAATAACATCTCGTCATGCTCGGTTTGGTCCGTTGGCTCCTCGGCAGCCTCCATGCTGATAACGCCCCGGCCTCGCACAGCACACTTCCTGCATTTCTCAATGCCTGACTCCCGGCAGAGCCAACATACCGTATCAGACAGAGAGCGCTCCCTCTGCTGGTTATTCTGTGTCAGTACAGCCAAAGAAGGAACGTGTGACGTCATTATATCAGGCCGGTCAATGATAACGAGAGGCGTGGTAATATTAATAAACGTATGAACGTTTTCTGTATAGCCAATAGAGGGCGCCTTAGGGCAGATTTTATGTACACACCGATAGATGGCGCTGTAGGGGCCGCAAACGGCTTATTATAAAATACAAACCAATAGAGGGCGCAATTTTATATATTTCACAGTCATTAAATAAGAACTCAATAGATGGCGCTGTGCAACACAACTCGTAATGGAGCAGGGCACAGCGCCATTTATTGGGTATCAATATTAGGGTACTTTCACACTTACGTTTTTATCTTCAGTCGCAATCCGCCGTTTTGGAAAACAGCGCAAAACGTTAACGGATGTGCGCTGTTAACCATAGACTTGTATGGACGACGCATTGCGACTGATGGCCCTGTGTTGCATCTGCCGGGAGGAAAGAACGCAACATGTAGCGTTTTTCTGCGCTTCCCAGAGCGTCAAAAAAACGCAATGTGCTGGATTCCGTCGGCATCCGGCATTTTTATAATGGAAGCCTATGGTGGCGGAATCTGTCGGAATCCGTCATTTAATGGATTCCTGTGACGGATCAGTTTTTACAGAACTGCGCATGCTCAGTTGAGTAAATTGCTGAAAAAAAAGCTACTACGGATTCCGTTGTTTTGCAGGATCCGTCGCATCAGTTGTGCCACCATATGCAACGCATCCGTAACATCCATCACACAACGCAATGCGACGGATGCCGCACAACGCAAATGTAAAACTAGCCTTATACTGCGTAAATACAACCAAAAAAATACAGCCAAAACAACGGATCCCTCACAGTCACCCCACAATGTACAGCGGGGTCTATTTAACTTCTGTTACCTCCTCAGGCTAAGTTCACATTTCCATTTGTTTTGCATCAGTCACAATCCGCCGCTCTGATAAACAACGCAATCTGTTTGCGGATTCCGTTGTTTCCCATAGACTTATATGAGCGGCGGATTGTGACTGATGTCCTTGCGTTGCATCCTCCGTCCGACTGATCAGTTGTGGAACGACTGACCATCGGGTGGTAGGAACGCAGAGTGTAACGTTTTTTGAGAAGCGGAATCCTTAGGATTTCGCTGCACATGCTCTCTCTCGGCAGCCGAACGATCAGCTGATCGTCCGGCAGCCGCCTTCTGTGAGCGATCAGCTGATCACCCGGCGGCCGCCTTCTGTGAGCGATCAGCTGATCACCCGGCGTCCGGCTGCTGTGAGCGATCAGCTGATCACCCGGCGGCTGGCTACTGTGAGCCATCAGCTGATCACCCGGCGGCCGGATGCTGTGAGCGATCAGCTGATCACCCGGCGGCCGGCTAATGAGAGCGATCAGCTGATCACCCGGCAGCCGGCTAATGAGAGCGATCAGCTGATCACCCGGCAGCCGGCTAATGAGAGCGATCAGCTGATCACCCGGCGTCCAGCTGCTGTGAGCGATCAGCTGATCACCCGGCAGCCGGCTAATGAGAGCGATCAGCTGATCACCCGGCGTCCGGCTGCTGTGAGCGATCAGCTGATCACCCGGCGGCCGGCTAATGAGAGCGATCAGCTGATCACCCGGCGTCCGGCTGCTGTGAGCGATCAGCTGATCACTCGGCGGCCGGTTTCTGTGAGCGATCAGCTGATCACCTGGCGGTCGGCTGCTGTGAGCAATCAGCGGATCACCCGGCGGCCGGCTAATGAGAGCGATCAGCTGATCGCTCTCATTAGCCGGCCGCCGGGAGATCATCTGTTCGCTCTCAAAAGCCGGCAGCCGGCTATTGTGAATGGTCAGCTGATTGTTCTCTCTTTCACGTTTTACAACGGAGTTCGACAATGAATTCTAATTCTTGTCATCCGTTGTACAACGCATCAGTCACAAGCATCAAGTAACGCATGTGACTGATGGAAAACAACGGAAATGTGAACCTAGCCTCACTTGCAGTACAGCGCCATCTATTGGATTTATGACTTATACCTTACATCCTATAATACCTATTCTACAGCGCCATCTACTTATTTTACAACCAGTGTAACTTTTGTTGTACAGCGCCACCTATTTATTTTTTTTTTTTTGCAACTGCTTTTACCTCCTGCACTTGTACAGCGCTCTCTATTGGAAGTCTCTAAGATATTTTTGGATAAAATGAATTTGTAATATCCAGTATTTTTAATGATTTCGCGATGAGACAAACTTTATTCTATTTCCTGCACTTGTATAGCGCCATGTAACTTCTAGGTCACTTTCTTATAAGTCTGCCTGTGGATATACAGTGTGTCCACCCATATCCTGTCCACCGCCATTAACTTGAGAACGGCGGCAGCTATAGGCATAGAAGTGGTGTCTAGGTATAGTAAAGTATCCAAGCGCTACGCAATGAAACCACCTATAGCGCCACCTGGGGGAAAACCCACACAATGTGCCACTGTTAATGGCTGATGAACAATCTTTATGGTTAGATTTGGAAGAACTAGAGAGGAATTCTGACAATGTTGATTTGATAAGTATGAAAGCTGGTGAATTCCGTATTGCTAATCCTGCTTTCTATCCTAAAGAATCAAGGGTTGAATGTGTCTCCACCTTCCAAACATTGGTTGAGAAGGATTTGAAGGCGTTATTTAGAAATACCAAGAATAACAGGTGGAGTGGTGGTGACAATTTAACCCTTGAGGAGAGAAAAGCGATTGCTAGTCTTGAAAAAGAGATGACTAGATAATCAAAAAATCCGATAAGGCAGGATGTATTGTTATGGATAAAAAATATTATGAAAAATGTGTTTATGATATCTTGGACAATAATGAAACATACAAAAAGATTTAATCAAATCCTATAGAATCCTGTACTAGAATACTAAATCAATTGTTGAAAAAAATGGGAGTTTTTTTCTAAAAAAAAATTAGAGATAATATCATTCCAAGTAACCCTATTACCCCAATTTATCATGAATTACCAAAAACCCATAAAAATGAGTTCCCTATACCATTGCGTCCCATTATATCTAGTATTTCATAGCTAAATGAAAATCTAAGTAAATGGGTAGATTTGCAATGTGCAGGATTCTGTCGGTGTCCGTCATTTGTTATAATGGAAGCCTATGGGAGCGGAATCCGTCAAATGACGGATTCCTGTGACAGATCCGTCTTTTACCAACTGAGCATGCTATAACAAAAAATCTCTCTCTCCGTTTTTTTCCAGGATCCGTCCAATCAGTTTTACCACAATCTGCAACGCATCAGTCCCATCTGATTGTGACTGATGGAAAAAGACTGAATTGTGAAAGTAGCCTTACTTCCAGCACTTCAACCCCATCAATTAGATTTATAATGTCTGTAAGTTTCTGACCTTGTACAGCGCCATCTATTGGGTTTATAATATCTGTAACCTTCTGACCTTGTACAGCGCCATCTATAGGATTTATAATGTCTGTAACTTTCTGACCTTGTACAGCGCCATCTATTGGATTTATAATATCTGTAACCTTCTGACCTTGTACAGCGCCATCTATTGGGTTTATAATGTCTGTAACTTTCTGACCTTGTACAGCGCCATCTATTGGGTTTATAATATCTGTAACCTTCTGACCTTGTACAGCGCCATCTATAGGATTTATAATGTCTGTAACTTTCTGACCTTGTACAGCGCCATCTATAGGATTTATAATGTCTGTAACTTCCTGACCTTGTACAGCGCCATCTATTGGATTTATAATATCTGTAACCTTCTGACCTTGTACAGCGCCATCTATTGGATTTATAATATCTGTAACCTTCTGACCTTGTACAGCGCCATCTATTAGATTTATAATATCTGTAACCTTCTGACCTTGTATAGCACCATCTATAGGATTTATAATGTCTGTAACTTCCTGACCTTGTACAGCGCCATCTATTAGATTTATAATATCTGTAACCTTCTGACCTTGTACAGCGCCATCTATAGGATTTATAATGTCTGTAACTTTCTGACCTTGTACAGCGCCATCTATTGGATTTATAATATCTGTAACTTTCTGACCTTGTACAGTGCCATCTATTGGATTTATAATGTCTGTAACTTTCTGACCTTGTACAGCGCCATCTATTGGATTTATAATATCTGTAACCTTCTGACCTTGTACAGCGCCATCTATTGGGTTTATAATGTGTGTAACCTTCTGACCTTGTACAGCGCCATCTATTGGATTTATAATGTCTGTAACTTTCTGACCTTGTACAGCGCCATCTATTGGGTTTATAATGTGTGTAACCTTCTGACCTTGTACAGCGCCATCTATTGGATTTATAATGTGTGTAACTTTCTGACCTTGTACAGCGCCATCTATTGGGTTTATAATGTGTGTAACCTTCTGACCTTGTACAGCGCCATCTATTGGGTTTATAATGTGTGTAACTTTCTGACCTTGTACAGCGCCATCTATTGGGTTTATAATGTGTGTAACCTTCTGACCTTGTACAGCGCCATCTATTGGGTTTATAATGTGTGTAACTTTCTGACCTTGTACAGCGCCATCTATTGGGTTTATAATGTGTGTAACTTTCTGACCTTGTACAGCGCCATTTATTGGATTTATAATGTGTGTAACTTTCTGACATTGTACAGCGCCATCTATTGGATTTATAATGTGTGTAACTTTCTGACATTGTACAGCGCCATCTATTGGGTTTATAATGTCTGTAACTTTCTCACCTTGTACAGCGCCATCTATTGGGTTTATAATGTCTGTAACTTTCTCACCTTGTACAGCGCCATCTATTGGGTTTATAATGTCTGTAACTTTCTGACCCTGTACAGCGCCATCTATTGGGTTTATAATGTGTGTAACTTTCTGACCTTGTACAGCGCCATCTATTGGGTTTATCATTTGTACAGCCCTTTCTATTGTTTTTACAACTGTTTTACATCCTGTACTTTTTGTACAGTTTGACATACCACAGGTACCACATTTTGTCATTGTCCAGACGACATCATATCAAGATAACCACTTAGTGACTCCCCTAAAGAAACCACTAAAATGCCATATGTCTATAAAACTTCATTTTATTAAATCATTTAAAATTCATGACAGTATATATTTGGCAGAAAATTAGGGCAGTAGAAATCGCAAGTGCAAACCCCTCCTAACTCAGAAGGGGTGAGTGCGGGCACACAAAGACATACATGCAGGTCAATTACCAGCATACATAATATTTGCACAGCTAGATAGTCAAAATACCTGGGAAAAATTTCAACAAGAGTACCTAAAGTGTTTTAACCTACACGACAGTACCAATAACCACTCAAAAGGCGACAGTCGCATTTAAATGTAAGTCATATATACACAAGGACATCTCTCATATACTTGTGCAGCAGAGCATCAACCTTGTGGTGGGGCCCAGGGGAGAGGTACAGCCCTCCAATTAATTCACGTTGTGCCCCCCAAAATAATATAAAGTTACAGCCTCCACCCCCTACCAGGTTAAGCCCTGCTACCACTCAGGGGTCAGCCTCCATACATTCATTACCTGAGACCATGCACAAGGAAAACGCTGTTAACTATTATCCAAGTGTAAGGCTAAGCAGCATATATTTATAAGCGTTCCTCCCCATACATGACCCAAGGCTTCATATGGAGAATGGAGGCAGGTGCCAAGAAGAAGCAGCTAGTGAAACGCGTCGAGGCGGCTGCGGGCATACTTTGTACATCAGTCAGGTCTGTACCTTGTTATTATATGGTCATACAGTTATTCTCCATATGAAGCCTTGGGTCATGTATGGGGAGGAACGCTTATAAATATATGCTGCTTAGCCTTACACTTGGATAATAGTTAACAGCGTTTTCCTTGTGCATGGTCTCAGGTAATGAATGTATGGAGGCTGACCCCTGAGTGGTAGCAGGGCTTAACCTGGTAGGGGGTGGAGGCTGTAACTTTATATTATTTTGGGGGCACAACGTGAATTAATTGGAGGGCTGTACCTCTCCCCTGGGCCCCACCACAAGGTTGATGCTCTGCTGCACAAGTATATGAGAGATGTCCTTGTGTATATATGACTTACATTTAAATGCGACTGTCGCCTTTTGAGTGGTTATTGGTACTGTCGTGTAGGTTAAAACACTTTAGGTACTCTTGTTGAAATTTTTCCCAGGTATTTTGACTATCTAGCTGTGCAAATATTATGTATGCTGGTAATTGACCTGCATGTATGTCTTTGTGTGCCCGCACTCACCCCTTCTGAGTTAGGAGGGGTTTGCACTTGCGATTTCTACTGCCCTAATTTTCTGCCAAATATATACTGTCATGAATTTTAAATGATTTAATAAAATGAAGTTTTATAGACATATGGCATTTTAGTGGTTTCTTTAGGGGAGTCACTAAGTGGTTAACTTTTTGTACAGTGCTGTCAAATGTTTTTATAGCTTCTGTAACTTTCTGAACTTGTACTGTGCCACCTACTGATTATATAACTTTTATACAGCTTGGGAGCTAATATGCGAGTCATTAATCAGTGTGGGAGCTAATGCAGGTGTCCTTATACAGTGTGGGAGCTAATGTGGGGACATTATACAGTGTGGGAGCTAATGTGGGGACATTATACAGTGTGGGAGCTAATGTGGGGACATTATACAGTGTGGGAGCTAATGTGGGGACATTATACAGTGTGGGAGCTAATGTGGGGACATTATACAGTGTGGGAGCTAATGTGGGGACATTATACAGTGTGGGAGCTAATGTGGGGACATTATACAGCATGGGAGCTAATGCTGGGGACATTATGCAGCGTGCGAAATAATGCAGGGTGTTGTAATAAACCCTACCTTTCGGGCCATTATACAGTGTGGACGCTAGTGTGCAGGCCCTCATAAAGTGTGGGAGATTTTATAATGTGTGGGGGCTACTATAAATGTTATTATACAATGTGGAGGCTACTGTGGTGGCTATTATGCAGTAAGGGCGCTCTCACATATCCGGCTTTTCGCTGGTTTGCCGATTCCGGCGCACAACAGTACAGTGTATACAGTACAGTGGCAGCGCTGTAACTTCCGGGTCACATGCTCCGGTCACATGACAGCATGTGACTGGAGCTTGTCGCGCTGCCACGGTACTGTACACACTGTACTGGTGTGCGCCGGAAGCTGGATATGTGAGAGCGCCCTTAACTGCACTGTAATCTCTTACAAGCTTTCCAGGACTGGTATCTACCACTATATGGGCACCGTTTGGCGGTAATATCAGTGTTAATCTACGTAGAGTGATTTGCACTAACATCTGCTGAGATTCCCCTATGATGAGATGCCATGACAGAGACTAGATCTTGTGATCCTAACATAGTTACCCCTCTATAAATCACTTGTATGGCCACATCTGGAATATGGGATCCAGTTTTGGTCTCCATATTGTAAAAAGGACATTCAGAAGTGAAGAGTCAGTTCAAAGGTGGCAACTAGCCTATTACAAGGAATGGAGGCCGCCCATATGATGAGAGGTTGGATTTGTTTAGCTTAGAAAAAAAGCAGTCTCAGAGGAGATCTCATTTATATGTATAAATACATGTGTAGTCAATATAAAGGACTGGCACATGACTTATTCCTTCCAAAGACAATACTAAGGACCAGGGGACACTCACTGCGAGTGGAAGAAAAGCGATTCCAACAGCTAAATAGGAAAGGGTTCTTTACAGTTAGAGCAGTCAGACTGTGGAATGCCCTACCACAAGAGTTAGTAATGGCAGATACTATAACCGCTTTTAAAAAAGGGCTGGATGATTTCCTCAGTACACAAAACATTTTCGGTTATAAATGATTTAGTGACAAAATGTATAATTGGTGGAGGAAGGTGGGACTAGATGGACCTAGGTTTTTTTCAACCTGCACCATCGTAGATGTAACCACGGTTACTTACCTACTTCGGGGGCCACTCAGATGTTTCGCCCTCCCTGAGCTGAACCCCCAGCTACGTCTTTGGATAAAACACAGATCAAAAAAATTGGTCTGCACTGTATCCACCATATCACCAGCCACAGCGCTGCTGCGCTGGCTAAACCCAGGACCTTTATCCTCAGGGTATTCTCTAGCACACGCTATTAATCCACTCAAATTTCCATATCCCAGGCACCCATCTTAAAAGCGACTCTTGATTAAGACCCAGGCGGGGTCGAAACGTTTGGATAAAACACAGATTTGGTAAGAAATGTACAAAGATTTTAATGTCCAGAAGAAGACAGAGGAGGAACACTACAATCAGTGCCAGCGGTCAGCAATGGTAAAGAGCTGATGACCGAGATACAGAAGAAATGGAAAAGAGTACTGTAATCAATGCAGACGGACAGGAGAGGTAAGTGACATATGTCTAAATTGGTCCCAGAAGGCCATCAAAAAACAATAGGTAATTTTTACAAGTGACTCACTTTGACCCCCCAAAACCAATCAGAGTCAAAAATATATAATATGTGCAATGTGTAACTAAATGGGTGATCAAATACCTAGTGACACAGATATTGGCCTCCAAAAAACTTACTTCCTGCACTTGTACAGCGCCACCTATTGGTTTTAGAACTTCAGTTACCTCCTGTACTTATAAAACCTATAGGTGGCGCTGTATAAGTGCAGGAGGTAACAGATGTTATACAGCGCCACCTATTGGTTATATGATTTCTGTTACCTCTTCTACTTATAAAACCTATACAGGTGGTGCTGTATAACTAAAGAAGGTAACAGAAGTTATAAATCCAATAGCTGGTGCTGTATAATTACAGGAGGTAACAGAAGATAGGCTATGTTCACATTTCCGTTGTTTAGGATCAGTCACAATCCGCTGCTCTGATAAACAACGCAATCCGTTTGGTGGATTGTTTCCCATAGACTTGTATGATTGTGAGGGTATGTGCGCACGTTGCTTTTTACCTGCTTTTTTGCTGCTTTTTCTTCTGCGCTGTTTAATGCCAAAATGGATGTGTTCTTCTATTCAAGCAAAGTCTATGGGAATTTGGGTTTCTTGTTCACACTATGTTGTTCAAAATGCTGCCTTTTTGTGGCAGAACTTTGGTCAAAAACTCAGCTTTGCAGTGCAAAACTCAAATGGCAAAAACAATTGACATGTTGCTTTTTTGAAAAGCTGAGTTTTTGACCAAAGTTCTGCCACAAAAAGGCAGCATTTTGAACAACATAGTGTGAACAAGAAACCCAAATTCCCATAGACTTTGCTTGAATAGAAGAACACATCCATTTTGGCATTAAACAGCGCAGAAGAAAAAGCAGCAAAAAAGCAGGTAAAAAGCAGGTAAAAAGCAATGTGCGCACATACCCTTACTGATGACCCTGCGTTGCATCCGCTGCGCGGCGCATCAGTCGTTTACTGCAACGTTTTTTGTTGCGGCAAAAAAACCCACACCCCGCAGGATTACGTTGGAATCCATCAGGAGGCACAATGTAAGTCTATGGTGCAGGATACCATTATCCTGCGTCAGGCGACGGATTCCAGTGCAGGAATCCATCACGTTTTACTGAGCATGTCCAGGAAAACGTCCGAAATCCTGTAAAATCAGTTCCTCTCTCTCACCTCCCCCCCACGCAGGTTTTCAACTGAAATCAATGCACCCACGGAATCCGTTCTTTGTGAACAATTCCATGCATTTGTCACACGTTGCAGAACGCATCAGTCCCATGCGTCAAGCAACACATGTGACTGATGCAAAACAACGGAAATGTGAACATAGCCTTACATAGCGCCACCTATTGGTTATATAACTTCAGTTACCTCCTGCACTTACACAGCGCCACCTATTGGTTATATAACTTGTTACCGCCTGCACTTGTACAGCGCCTAGCTCCAAATAAATAAAGGAGGAACCCTAAAAGTGGGCAAACAAACAAAAAAATTCCTAAAACATTTTTTTTAAATTTACATTAAAAGCATACTATGAGTGGATGTAATTGTGTAAAGGTGACCAGACAAAAAATCATAAGGTATAGGGAGGGAGCAGGTGAAAAAAGATGGGTATACATGGACTCTCGAAACACAGGGTCAAACGCATGTGATGATGTGGATGAACCTGAAGCACAGGAGAAACACAATGAGGCCCTTTTTTTTGGTTTGCAACATCTATAAGGAAAGTTTTCTCTTTTTTTCTTTCTATTTGTATATATTTGACCTGTATCATGTGCTTAATCCTGTGTTTGGGGAGTTCATTTATTTCAATGGCTTTGCTAGGGCTATTAATACTCAGTATGGGATGTGTTAGTGGATACATCCATTGCTCTCCACATTTTTTTTGAGCGTGGTCAAACTGGTGTGTGTGGATATTTTTTTTGGGACCAGCAAGGTCCTACAGGGTTCCAAGGGTGAGTCTACGGTGAGCGGGAGCGCCATTTGCGTTACCTTAGGGTGCTGACCTCCGCGGCAAGGTAGGGTCAGGTCACTATAGGTTCCGTATATCTCACATATTTACCTTTTTATCACCTACTGCCTATACTTTTTGATTTTTTGTTTGGTCACCTTTTTATGGAATTTTTTCCACAATTACATCCACTCATGGTGTCCCTTAAATGTATATTTAATAAAATTGTATGTTTTAGGCTAGTTTCACACTTGCTTTGAACGGCATCCGTTGCATTGCGTTGTGTGCCGAATGCAACGGATGCGTTGCATATTGTGGCACAACGGATCGTACAAAAGAACGCAATCCGTTATAGTTTTTTTTTCTTCACTTTACACATCTGGGCATGCGCAGTTGTGTAAAGATGGATGCGTTAACGCAGGGGTGGGGAACCTTTTTTCTGTCGGGGGCCATTTGGAAATTTCTACCAACCTTCGGGGGCCGCACAAAATTATCAAAGTTTAAATGACCCTGCTATATTGGGTGAAGCAATTAATTAAACTGGGGGCACAGACACCAAGACACCACAAGCGGGGCTGGGGGCACAGACACCACAAGCGGGGCTGAGGGCACATACACCACAAGAGGGGCTGGGGGCACAGACACCACACGAGGGGCTGGGGGGCACAGACATCACTGGAGGGGAGGCACAGACATCACAGGGAGGATGCTCACAGGACTGGGGGATGAGCTGCACATGTGGGTTGGGGGATGGGCTGCACACAGGGTTGGGGGGATGGGCTGCATACAGGATTGGGGGGGGTGGGCTGCACACAGGATTGGGTGGGGTGGGCTGCACACAGGACTGGGGGGATGGGCTGCACACAGGACTGGGGGGATGGGCTGCACACAGGACTGGGGGGATGGGCTGCACACAGGACTGGGGGGGGGTGGGCTGCACACAGGACTGGGGGGATGGGCTGCACACAGAACTGGGGTGATGGGCTGCACACAGGATTGGGGTGATGGGCTGCACACAGGATTGGGGGGATGGGCTGCACACAGGATTGGGGGGATGGGCTGCACACAGGATTGGGGGATGGGCTGCACACAGGATTGGGGGATGGGCTGCACACAGGATTGGGGGATGGGCTGCACACAGGATTGGGGGATGGGCTGCACACAGGACTGAGGAAGGGGTGCGCACAGGATTGGGGGGGTGTACACAGGAATGGGTGATGGGCTGCACATAGGACTGGGGGTGCTGCACACAGGATTGTGTGGGGGTGCACACAGGACATTGGGGGGCTGCACACAGGACTGGGGGAGGGGTGCACACAGGACATTGGGGAGCACACTGCGCTGAGATTTTCATGCAACTCTGGGGGAGAGGGTTTACAGAACTGGGGTGGGGGAGGCACAAAGCATTGGGCAGGGCACATAGCAACAGAAGGTCGGCGCTGGACTCACAGCAGCATTGCATTCACATCACCGGGGTGCAGGAGCCGGACACACTGCATCAGAAGGAGAAGGCGGGCACTGATCTCCGGAGTGCAGGAGCCGGACACACAAGGCTGGAAGCTGTGAGGCTGCTGTGGACCCGCCCACAAAGTCCTGATCACGAACACATTGCAGCACAAACAGCAATGTGTGGATTTAAAGGGCCGGCGGCAGCAAGACCGCGGTGACAGCACGAGCACTGCCTCCCCCGGGAATCTGCCCGGGGGCCACATAAGGCTACTTTCACACATCCGGTTTTTGCTCTGCGGCACAATACGGTGCTCTGCGGCACAATATGGTGCTCTGCAGAAAAACCGCAACCGTTTTTTTTTGCCGCCTGTTGCGTTTTTTTTTTGCATAGACTTACATTAGTGCCGTATTGTGCCGCAGGGGCTTGCGTTCGGTCCGGTTTTTGCTGCATGCGGCAGATTTAGCCGATGCCGCGGCCGGATAGAACGTTCCCTGCAACGTTTTTTGCTCCGGCAAAAAAAAACCGCATCGCGCCGCATCCGGCCGCTGCGGCGCATTTTCAATGCATACCTATGGACGCCGGATGCGGCGCGATGCGGAAAAAAACGCATCCGGCCGCCGCAAGCGTTTTTTTCCACTGCGCATGCTCAGTAGCGTGCCGCAACCGGGAAAAACCGGACCGACCGCATGTAAAAACTTATGCAAAGGATGCAGTATTTTCGACGCATCCGTTGCATAGGTTTCAGAGCCGGATTGAGCCGCACGGCTCAAACCGGATGTGTGAAAGTAGCCTAACAGGTCATGGCGGGCCGCATGCGGCCCGCGGGCCGGAGGTTCCCCACCCCTGCGTTAACGGAATCTGTCAAATGTCGGATTCTAACGGAATCCGCCACCATAGGCGTCCATTATAAAAACAACGGACGCCGACGGAATCCGCCGCTCTGTCATTTTAACTCATGAAAAAACGTTACATGCTGCGTTCCTTCCTCCCGGCGGAAGCAACGCAGCGTCGGCCAGCGGAAGCAACGCAGGTCGATCAGTCGCAATCCGTCGTCCATACTAATCTATGGGAAACAGCGGAATCCGTTAACGGATTCCGCTGTTTTCCAAAATGGCGGATTGTGACTGAAGGAAAAAAAACGCAAGTGTGGAACTAGCCTTAGGAATTTTTTTGTTTGTTAGCCCACTTGTACAGCGCCTTCTATTGGTTCTATAACGTCTGTTATCTCCTGTACTTATAAAACCAATAGGTGGCGCTTTATAAGTGCAGGAGGTAACTGAGGTTATATAACCAATAGGTGGCGCTCTATAACTTCTGTTACCTCTTGTAATTATACAGCGCCACCTATTGGTTAACTTCTATTACCTCCTTTTAATTATACAGCTCCTTCTATTGGCTTTATAACTTCTTTTTACCTCCTGAAGTTCTTGTATAGCGCCTTCTATTGGTTTTAAAACCTCAGTTATTTCTTGCACTTATTAGTCACCACTTTCTATTGGATATTTGCTATATCCTGGTTGAAATAATATCCATCGCCCTCTATTAGTTCTTCAACTTTTGTTACTTGCTTCTTTTGATGTACAGCGCCACCTATCAGATTGAACCTTTTACTTTTGCTAGTCAAGCAGGTGGCACATGTTCTCCATAATCCTCATCAGTGCACAGCGCCATCTATTGGTTTAGGTCACACGTTCAGTATGATCCTCAGCAGTGCACAGCGCCATCTATTGGTTAAGGTCACACGTTCAGTATGATCCTCATCAGTGCACAGCGCCATTTATTGGTTTAGGTCACACGTTCAGCATGATCCTCAGCAGTGCACAGCGCCATCTATTGGTTAAGGTCACACGTTCAGCATGATTCACAGCAGTGAACAGCGCCATCTATTGGTTTAAGGCTGCTTTCACACATCCGGCTTGAGCTGTGCGGCTCAATCCGGCTAAGGCTACTTTCACACATCAGTTTTTTGCCATCAGGTTCAATCCGGAAAAAAACGGGTAAAACGGATCCGGTACCGCATCCGTTTATCCCCCATAGACTTGCATTGTTGCCGGATTGTACCTGATGGCTTTGCGTTGCATCCGTTTTTTTCCGGATGCGGCAAAATAATTGAATGCGGCGGCCGGATAGAACGTATCATGTAACGTTTTTTGTCCCCTTAAAAAAACCGCATTCTGCCGGATCCGGCGCAATACGGCATTGTATACAATGGGTGTCTATGCATGCCGGATCCGGCGCAATGCGGTTTAAACCGGATGCGGTGACCGCATCCGGTTTGTTAAACAGAGCATGCGCAAATTTTTTTTTTTCCTCATCACAAAACTTATAAAAGGATCCAGCACATTCTACACACTTCCTGCCGGCTCCTGACTTCAACTTCTGCTGTCCTCCAGTCCAGTGCTCCAGGGAAGAGGTATGTCCACAGTACTGTCCACAGATCACTGCTGTGAGCTGCGTACATGTACTTAGACATTTTTTTTTCTTTTTTTGCAGGTGCAGTGTTGCGGTACATTTCTGGGCAGCCTGTTGCTGGGTCCTTTTATCTTCCGTGGCAGTGCAAGAGTGTTCCTGAGGTAATGTCCACAGTACTGTCCACAGATCACTGCTGTGAGCTGCGTACATGTACTTAGACATTTTTTTTTCTTTTTTTGCAGGTGCAGTGTTGCGGTACATTTCTGGGCAGCCTGTTGCTGGGTCCTTTTATCTTCCGTGGCAGTGCAAGAGTGTTCCTGAGGTAATGTCCACAGTACTGTCCACAGATCACTGCTGTGAGCTGCGTACATGTACTTAGACATTTTTTTTTCTTTTTTTGCAGGTGCAGTGTTGCGGTACATTTCTGGGCATCCTGTTGCTGGGTCCTTTTATCTTCCGTGGCAGTGCAAGAGTGTTCCTGAGGTAATGTCCACAGTACTGTCCACAGATCACTGCTGTGAGCTGCGTACATGTACTTAGACATTTTTTTTTCTTTTTTTGCAGGTGCAGTGTTGCGGTACATTTCTGGGCATCCTGTTGCTGGGTCCTTTTATCTTCCGTGGCAGTGCAAGAGTGTTCCTGAGGTAATGTCCACAGTACTGTCCACAGATCACTGCTGTGAGCTGCGTACATGTACTTAGACATTTTTTTTTCTTTTTTTGCAGGTGCAGTGTTGCGGTACATTTCTGGGCAGCCTGTTGCTGGGTCCTTTTATCTTCCGTGGCAGTGCAAGAGTGTTCCTGAGGTAATGTCCACAGTACTGTCCACAGATCACTGCTGTGAGCTGCGTACATGTACTTAGACATTTTTTTTTCTTTTTTTGCAGGTGCAGTGTTGCGGTACATTTCTGGGCAGCCTGTTGCTGGGTCCTTTTATCTTCCGTGGCAGTGCAAGAGTGTTCCTGAGGTAATGTCCACAGTACTGTCCACAGATCACTGCTGTGAGCTGCGTACATGTACTTAGACATTTTTTTTTCTTTTTTTGCAGGTGCAGTGTTGCGGTACATTTCTGGGCATCCTGTTGCTGGGTCCTTTTATCTTCCGTGGCAGTGCAAGAGTGTTCCTGAGGTAATGTCCACAGTACTGTCCACAGATCACTGCTGTGAGCTGCGTACATGTACTTAGACATTTTTTTTTCTTTTTTTGCAGGTGCAGTGTTGCGGTACATTTCTGGGCATCCTGTTGCTGGGTCCTTTTATCTTCCGTGGCAGTGCAAGAGTGTTCCTGAGGTAATGTCCACAGTACTGTCCACAGATCACTGCTGTGAGCTGCGTACATGTACTTAGACATTTTTTTTTCTTTTTTTGCAGGTGCAGTGTTGCGGTACATTTCTGGGCAGCCTGTTGCTGGGTCCTTTTATCTTCCGTGGCAGTGCAAGAGTGTTCCTGAGGTAATGTCCACAGTACTGTCCACAGATCACTGCTGTGAGCTGCGTACATGTACTTAGACATTTTTTTTTCTTTTTTTGCAGGTGCAGTGTTGCGGTACATTTCTGGGCAGCCTGTTGCTGGGTCCTTTTATCTTCCGTGGCAGTGCAAGAGTGTTCCTGAGGTAATGTCCACAGTACTGTCCACAGATCACTGCTGTGAGCTGCGTACATGTACTTAGACATTTTTTTTTCTTTTTTTGCAGGTGCAGTGTTGCGGTACATTTCTGGGCAGCCTGTTGCTGGGTCCTTTTATCTTCCGTGGCAGTGCAAGAGTGTTCCTGAGGTTGAGGTCCTGTTGTGCGTGGCCTGTAATCAAAAAAATGTCGTCTTCTGGTAGCCCGCCCTTCGGTTCACAAACTGAGGTATTTTTTTTTTTTTGGTTTTTTTTTAAAAAATACAAAAAAAAACATTTTTTTAAATCAACGACATTTACACAGGTGGCCGAAACATCACAGGAGATGCTGCCAGAAGAGGACGGAAGGGGTGGAGAAAGACACGGAGCGGGCGATCATAGTGTAAGTTTCATACAGGAATTGTTTACCACAGCACACCAAACATATAAGTAAATAATTTTTTTTTGTTTTCTTCACTAAAGGCTTCAACTTCTAGGGCTCATGATAGAGCTCCCCCAAGACCGTCCCAGGGTCGTCGTCGAGGTGGCGGTGGTCATAGTGTAAGGTTTTTTTTTTTTTTTATTTTTTTTTTTTTCATGTCAGTGTGAATTTTTGTCTATTTTTTTTTTTAATTTCTTTTTTCTTTCTTTGAACAGGCATCCCAGCGTGCTCCCGATTCTGACGGTGAGGAGGCCGGATTTATCAACATCGACCTCCTCATCGATGAAGTTAGAGAGAGGGAGCCGCTGTGGAACATGGCTGACCGCCGCCACGCTGATTCGATCGTAACCCGTCGACTCTGGGACGAGGTATGCCACGCAGCGGTAGAAGGTTGGGGGGAGCTCAATTCTCGTGGCCAGAAGAAACAGCGTAAGTATTCACAGTTCAGTAGGTTATGCTGCATGATGTAATGTGTTGTATAATAACCACTTTCTGCTTTCCACTTTCAGGTGACAAACTTCAGAAGCGGTGGCGGTCTATCAGGGATCGCTTCAAAAAGGAGTTAAATCAAGAGATGCAGGCCCCGAGTGGATCCGGAGGACGCAGATCGAAGTACCGTTACTTTAGAGCGTTGTTGTTCCTCCGGACAACTATGGTGTGCAGAAGGTAAATATTCCACACAATATGTACAAAGTATAATATTTTATGTCTGTTTTTTTTTGCTTTTTTTTTTTAGTCAGGGCCAATGTATAGCAATTAAATTAATTATTGTTTTGTTTTTCCTCTTTTTAACAGCACCGTCTGCAGCACTCAGGAGCCTGCATCGAACCCGACAGGAGCGATCCCTGAACAGTCCGCCACTGGTGAACACACGCACAGACCCCACCCATCTGAACCTTCCCTTCCATCTACATCTGTCCCATCCACCTGCGCTGGAGCTTCCCGTGAGACTTCATTACCTGAAGCTGCTGGTGATGAGATAGCTTTTCCCCTACCCCACCCCTCTGACACTGCTGCCCTCAGTAGAACACCTTTGGGTTCTGGGCGTCAGCGTCATAGGGGTCAGGAAAAGAGCTATGCGCCAGAGTTCTTGCATCTAAATGCAGCCTTCCAGAACGCCATTCAATTATTATCCGAACAAAATCGTGCATCTTTTAGCTTCCTAAATGCAAATATGGAAAAAAATACACACGAATTGTGCACGCGTCTGGACAGGCTGCATTTAGATGCAAGTAAATCTCCCAATCATTGTTTTTTTCAAGCCGTACTAGAGCGCATGGAAAAGCTATCTCTTGACCATCAGATGCATGTAATGCAAGCCACACGGAAGGCTCTGGGGCAGGTTGACTCCCAACCACCTCCACCCACCCCTACAAGACCACCTGCCCCCCCTCCAGCCATTGTCCCTACTCCCCCTGCTGCCCAGTACCAGCCTGCTGCCCAGTACCAGCCTGCTGCCCAGTACCAGCCTGCAGCCCAGTACCAGCCTGCAGCCCAGTACCAGCCTGCTGCCCAGTACCAGCCTGCTGCCCAGTACCAGCCTGATGCCCAGTACCAGCCTGCGGCCCAGTACCAGCCTGCGGCCCAGTACCAGCCTGCGGGCCAGTACCAGCTCCCAACCACATCTGCCCCTACACTTCCTACCCACTACCACATCTCGCCTTCCACAACCATCATGACCCCAACTCAAACCACTAATTCACCCGCCACCTCTTCTGTCTCCCAATCCCTCCACTCCACCCCTCAATCCTTACCAAATCCCATCCCATCTCCTGGTTTCCCTCTTGGTTTCTCTACCACACCTTCATCTTCTGTTACTTCCCCACCACCACCACCAACACCACTTTCCACCCTCAATACTCCAACTGTGCGTGTGTTCCCACCTGTCAGCCCCTCCAGTACTATCTCCACCCCAAGCCCAAGATTTACAAATTTATAATTTATTTATCTATGTAATAAAAAATAAAAGTTTTTGGTTGAAAAGTATTTATTTGTTCTTGTTTTTTTTGGTGTGAATATTATTTAGCAAGTTAAGTTAATAATAAGGTAATACAAAAACATAACATGTTGTAATTTGACGGGGTAAAAATTACAAATTTTTAAAGCGAGTGAAAGATTAAAATTAACAAGGTTAACAAGATATTATTTAATTTATTTATAATTATTTTTATTTGTTATAAAACTGAAGAAAAATCTTACACCATTTGATCTTGCCAATCTACTCTACCTTCTGGGGACACAAAATAGTTAGCATATATGTCACGGATTGTTGAACAGGCAACACTACTCCTAAATCCAGGACTGGTGTAGTCTGACAAAGAGGTGGATTCCAAACTCTGGTCATCCAACGACAAAGGTTCCTTTGTTAAAACAAAATTGTGCAGTACCACACATGCTTTCACTATTTCATCAACAGTTTCAATGTTTAAATTAATGGCTGTTAACAAGACTCGCCATTTGCTGGTTAGTATCCCAAAGGAGCATTCCACCATTCTTCTGGCTCTGGATAATCTGTAATTATATATTTTTTGTGTTTGCGTCAATCCACGGCTTGCATATGGCTTCAATAGATGTTGGGATAGTTGAAAGGCTTCGTCGGCCACAAAAACAAAGGGCATTGGGGGCTCACATGTGCCAGGAAGAGGTCTTGCAGGAGGGAAATCAAAAGTATTCCCATAGATTCGCCGCCCCATTGGGGACATTTTAAAGACCTGAGAGTCATTGGATCTCCCATATGCGCCAATGTCCACTGAGATGAATTTGTATTCCGCATCCGTTATTGCCATTAGGACAATTGAAAAATACTTTTTATAATTGTAGTATTCTGACCCCGAAGCAGCAGGTTTCACAATTCTGATATGTTTGCCGTCCACTGAGCCAAGGCAATTTGGAAACTGACAAATGTTGTAGTATTGTTCGGCAATTGCAAGCCATCTGTCCCTGGTGGGCTGGGGGATGAAATCCTCATGGAGGCAATCCCACAAGGCTTGGCAAGTGTCTCTAATGATTCCCGAGATGGTGGAAATTCCTAGTCGAAACTGGTAGTGGAGGGATGAAAGCGACTCTCCAGTTGCAAGGAATCTGTAAAGGAAAGACAATAATTATAAAAAAATAATAGCAAACACATTACAGTTAAAAGTCAATTTACAGGAGGATACAATTTAAAAAAAAAAAAACTTACCTAAGCGTAACCAGCAAACGCTCCTCGGGTGTTATAGAGAACCGGCTGTAGGTGTCCGTTTTACGGATGTTGTCCGCAACAAGGCCAAGGAGGACGTCAAAATTATTCACTGCCATCCGGACATAGCTTGTGAATTTTTCATGGTTTCCACGGAGCTCCAGGTATAGGGTTGAAAACACACCACGTGTCAGTCTCTGGGCAGTCAGGGGATGGATCCAAAAGCGTCGATGTCGCTGACGCCTCAGTCGCTGTCGCTCCTTTTCTCTGACGATGATAGCCAAGCGATTTGCCTCAAATATAAAATCTGCAGCGATCTTTGTGTAATTTGCAAGAATAGCATCCATGGTTTCTGCTTGTCTCTGTCTTCATTCTGTAATATATGCTTCAAAATACTGTATATATACTATATGTTCCCAATAGCCAATCAGAATACGGAACTCGTTAATTGTTTGTTTAGTGTTAAAAAAACGGATCCGTTAAAAAACGGACATAACGGATGCAAAACGGATGCAAACCGGACCCACCGGATCCGTTTTTTAACGGATCCGTCCTAAACGGATCCGCAAAAAAACGGATCCGGTGGGTCCGGTTGGCTCCGGTTTGCACAACAAAAACGGAAACGTTGGATACGGCAAAAAAAAGGACTGTGCCTGAATACAGAAAACTGATGTGTGAAAGTAGCCTAAGTTCACACTTCAGTTGTTTTCAATCCGTCAGGTCCGTCAGCAACGGATCAGTTGTTTTTTTAGGCTAAGTTCACACATCCTGTGTTTTCAATCCGTCAGGTCCGTCAGCAACGGATCAGTCATTTTCAAGATGTCAACTGATGCAACTGATGTGTTTTTCACAGGATTCCTTTCACAGGAATCCTGTGAAAAAACGGATCAGTTGCGTCCGTTACATCCGCTGTGCGTCCGTTTTTTGACGGATCAGTCATGATCCGTCTGTGTTTGGGACAGCCCAGTGGGCGTGCCAAGCATGCTGGGCATGCTCAGTAGAGCATGACGGAATCCTGCGCTGGATTCCGTTGTAAGACGGATTACGACGGAATCCAGCACCATAGACATGCATTACAAGCTTGACGGATGGCGACGGATTCCTGCGCGGCGCGTTAATTTTGACGGCCCGAAAAACGTTACATTCTGCGTTGCTCCCCGCTCGGCGGTCAGTCAAAAACGACGGACCGCGACGCAGCGGATGCAACGCAGGGTCATCAGTCGCAATCCGTCGCTAATAGAAGTCTATGGGGAAATACAGGATTCCTGCAAAATATTTTGCAGGTTACCGTAATTCCCCAAGGCGACGGATTGTGACTGATGCAAAACACAGGATGTGTGAACTTAGCCTTAGATGTCAACTGATGCAACTGATGTGTTTTTCATAGGATTCCTTTCACAGGAATCCTGTGAAAAAACGGATCAGTTGCGTCCGTTACATCCGCTGTGCGTCCGTTTTTTGGCGGATCAGTCATGATCCGTCTGTGTTTGGGACAGCCCAGTGGGCGTGCCAAACATGCTGGGCATGCTCAGTAGAGCATGACGGAATCCTGCGCTGGATTCCGTTGTAAGACGGATTACGACGGAATCCAGCACCATAGACATGCATTACAAGCTTGACGGATGGCGACGGATTCCTGCGCGGCGCGTTAATTTTGACGGCCCGAAAAACGTTACATTCTGCGTTGCTCCCCGCTCGGCGGTCAGTCAAAAACGACGGACCGCGACGCAGCGGATGCAACGCAGGGTCATCAGTCGCAATCCGTCGCTAATAGAAGTCTATGGGGAAATACAGGATTCCTGCAAAATATTTTGCAGGTTACCGTAATTCCCCAAGGCGACGGATTGTGACTGATGCAAAACACAGGATGTGTGAACTTAGCCTTAGATGTCAACTGATGCAACTGATGTGTTTTTCATAGGATTCCTTTCACAGGAATCCTGTGAAAAAACGGATCAGTTGCGTCCGTTACATCCGCTGTGCGTCCGTTTTTTGGCGGATCAGTCATGATCCGTCTGTGTTTGGGACAGCCCAGTGGGCGTGCCAAACATGCTGGGCATGCTCAGTAGAGCATGACGGAATCCTGCGCTGGATTCCGTTGTAAGACGGATTACGACGGAATCCAGCACCATAGACATGCATTACAAGCTTGACGGATGGCGACGGATTCCTGCGCGGCGCGTTAATTTTGACGGCCCGAAAAACGTTACATTCTGCGTTGCTCCCCGCTCGGCGGTCAGTCAAAAACGACGGACCGCGACGCAGCGGATGCAACGCAGGGTCATCAGTCGCAATCCGTCGCTAATAGAAGTCTATGGGGAAATACAGGATTCCTGCAAAATATTTTGCAGGTTACCGTAATTCCCCAAGGCGACGGATTGTGACTGATGCAAAACACAGGATGTGTGAACTTAGCCTTAGATGTCAACTGATGCAACTGATGTGTTTTTCATAGGATTCCTTTCACAGGAATCCTGTGAAAAAACGGATCAGTTGCGTCCGTTACATCCGCTGTGCGTCCGTTTTTTGGCGGATCAGTCATGATCCGTCTGTGTTTGGGACAGCCCAGTGGGCGTGCCAAACATGCTGGGCATGCTCAGTAGAGCATGACGGAATCCTGCGCTGGATTCCGTTGTAAGACGGATTACGACGGAATCCAGCACCATAGACATACATTACAAGCTTGACGGATGGCGACGGATTCCTGTGCGGCGCGTTAATTTTGACGGCCCGAAAAACGTTACATTCTGCGTTGCTCCCCGCTCGGCGGTCAGTTAAAAACGACGGACCGCGACGCAGCGGATGCAACGCAGGGTCATCAGTCGCAATCCGTCACTAATAGAAGTCTATGGGGAAATACTGGATTCCTGCAAAATATTTTGCAGGATTCCTTAATTCCTCAAGGCTACGGATTGTGACTGATGCAAAACAACTGAAGTGTGAACTTAGCCTCCGGCTGTGCAAGCTATGCAACGGATGCGGTGAAAACAACGCATCCTTTGCATAAGTTTTTCCCTTGCGGCCCGTCCGGTTTTTGCCGCTTGCGGCATGCTACTGAGCATGCGCAGTGGCAAAAACCGCATGCGGCGGCCGGATGCGTTTTTTGCTGCATCGCGCCGCATCCGGCCACCATAGGCATGCATTGAAAAATGTGCCGCATCGGCCGGGTGCGGCGCGATGCGGGTTTTTTTGCCGCACGAAAAAACGTACCAGGCAACGTTCCATCCGGCCGCCGCATTGGCTAAATCTGCTGCATGCGGCAAAAACCGGATGGAACACAAGGCCATGCGGCACAATGCGGCACTAATTAAAGTCTATGCAGGAAAAACGCAACCGGCAGCAAAAAAAAAAAAAAGGTTGCGATTTTCTTGCAAAGTGCCGGATTGTGCCGCATTGCAGAAACCGGAGGTGTGAAAGCAGCCTTAGGCTGCTTTCACACATCCGGCTTGAGCTCTGCGGCTCAATCCGGCTGTGCAAGCTATGCAACGGATGCGGTGAAAACACCGCATCCTTTGCATAAGTTTTTCCCTTGCGGCCCGTCCGGTTTTTGCCGCTTCCGGCATGCTACTGAGCATGCGCAGTGGCAAAAACCGCATGCGGCGGCCGGATGCGGTTTTTGCCGCATCGTGCCGCATCCGGCCGCCATAGGCATGCATTGAAAAATGCGCTGCATCGGCTGAATGCGGCGCAATGCGGTTTTTTTTGCCGCACGAAAAAACGTGCTAGGCAACGTTCCATCCGGCCGCCGCATCGGCTAAATCTGCCGCATGCGGCAAAAACCGGACGGAACGCAAGGCCATGCGGCACAATGCGGCACTAATTAAAGTCTATGCAGAAAAACGCAACCGGCAGCAAAAAAAAAAAAACAGTTGCGATTTTCCTGCAAAGTGCCGGAGTGTGCCGCATTGCAGAAACCGGAGGTGTGAAAGCAGCCTTAAGGTCACACGGTCACCATGATCCTCAGCAGTGCACAGCGCCATCTATTGGTTTTAAGGTCACACGTTCACCATGATCCTCAGCAGTGCACAGCGCCATCTATTGGTTAAGGTCACACGTTCAGCATGATCCTCAGCAGTGCACAGCGCCATCTATTGGTTTTAAGGTCACACGTTCAGCATGATCCTCAGCAGTGCACAGCGCCATCTATTGGTTAAGGTCACACGTTCAGCATGATCCTCAGCAGTGCACAGCGCCATCTATTGGTTAAGGTCACACGTTCAGCATGATCCTCAGCAGTGCACAGCGCCATCTATTGGTTTTAAGGTCACACGTTCAGCATGATCCTCAGCAGTGCACAGCGCCATCTATTGGTTAAGGTCACACGTTCAGTATGATCCTCAGCAGTGCACAGCGCCATCTATTGGTTAAGGTCACACGTTCAGCATGATCCTCAGCAGTGCACAGCGCCATCTATTGGTTAAGGTCACACGTTCAGTATGATCCTCAGCAGTGCACAGCGCCATCTATTGGTTTTAAGGTCACACGTTCAGCATGATCCTCAGCAGTGCACAGCGCCATCTATTGGTTAAGGTCACACGTTCAGCATGATCCTCAGCAGTGCACAGCGCCATCTATTGGTTAAGGTCACACGTTCAGCATGATCCTCAGCAGTGCACAGCGCCATCTATTGGTTAAGGTCACACGTTCAGTATGATCCTCAGCAGTGAACAGCGCCATCTATTGGTTAAGGTCACACGTTCAGTATGATCCTCAGCAGTGCACAGCGCCATCTATTGGTTAAGGTCACACGTTCAGCATGATCCACAGCAGTGCACAGCGCCATCTATTGGTTAAGGTCACACGTTCAGCATGATCCTCAGCAGTGCACAGCGCCATCTATTGGTTAAGGTCACACGTTCAGCATGATCCTCAGCAGTGCACAGCGCCATCTATTGGTTAAGGTCACAGGTTCAGTATGATCCTCAGCAGTGCACAGCGCCATCTATTGGTTTTAAGGTCACACGTTCAGCATGATCCTCAGCAGTGCACAGCGCCATCTATTGGTTAAGGTCACACGTTCAGTATGATCCTCAGCAGTGCACAGCGCCATCTATTGGTTAAGGTCACACGTTCAGTATGATCCTCAGCAGTGCACAGCGCCATCTATTGGTTTTAAGGTCACACGTTCAGCATGATCCTCAGCAGTGCACAGCGCCATCTATTGGTTAAGGTCACACGTTCAGTATGATCCTCAGCAGTGCACAGCGCCATCTATTGGTTAAGATCACACGTTCAGCATGATCCTCAGCAGTGCACAGCGCCATCTATTGGTTTTAAGGTCACACGTTCAGTATGATCCTCAGCAGTGCACAGCGCCATCTATTGGTTTAATCTTTTCTGACAGTGTTTAATCCCTACATAGAATACGAACGCAGTAATGTGCTGCATATTACAACCAGTCAAATAAACGTGTTTATTTTATTTTCTATTAACTTCCAAAAAACTAAAGAATACATTATATTTGTTTCTAAAATGAAGATAATTGTCTGAACTACACCAAAAATGACAGTTCATTCTGGAAAACTAGCAGAACCCCCTTCCTTTGCTGTACCTATGTGAGAGCCAGCAGGGGGCGCTAGTTTACTAAACAAACAAAGTTTGAAGGAGCAGAAGAAAAAATATAAAAACATTAGATTGCAACACTCCACATCATAAATAGGAGATAAATAGATGATGCAGCACCAAATACAAATATCAGCCTATATTCATGACTATGACTAAGGACTTTAATCCGATGCGCACAAGCCCCATTACTATCTTTTTTTTAAGCCATTTTATGGAATGTTGAATAAATCCTGACATTTTTAACTTTTATTTGGAACTGGATCGTCCATTTATCTCCTACTTCCCATCATTGTGGACGCCAGCCTTCAGGATCTGTGCCCCTACCTCGGATTTCATGGATGTATGGACCATGTGGTGAGCTGATGTTTTTTTTTGCCCCACTTTTTTTTACTCCACATCATAGTTATACTGGTGACCCCAACACTGCAAGATATAATCCGCTGCAGGGGAGGTAACATTAAAGCCTGAAATGCTAAAACTATTACTAAGCTCACTCTGGAAAACAGTGAAAGAAAAGATCAGAGGTGTTTTTACAGAATAGAAGAAAACATGTTGGATCTTTGACAGTTTTCTGTACATCCAATAGAGGGCGCACTGTAGTGGCTTCTATAGGGTATCAGAAAACATAACACCAATAGATGGCGCTGAAACTCCAGTGGCTCAGGTTGTAATTAACTAATCAGTAGATGGTGCTGTTAGCCAACTTATACCTGCAGAAATATTCTGTTCTAAATAAATGTGCCCCAAATAATCAATGGTTCCCCGTCTAATACCATTTAGGCGCAGCTCACATCAGCGGTATTTTGCCGCAAAGCCGGATCCGGAACAAATGCGTTTCAGTTCCATTATTTTCCAATGGAATCGCAGCAAGATGCGGTCACATGTGGTTGTGTGCATCATACACAACCGCATCTTGCCGCAATTCCATTGGAAAATAATGGAACTGAAACGCGTTTGTGCCGGATCCGGCTTTACAGAAAAATACCGCTGATGTGAGTGGCGCCTCACAAACAGATGACAAGTGGACATATGGAGTCTGATCCATCACTAGTTATGCAAAGGATCCAGTGTTAAGAAAAATGAACTAAAAAAAATGGATCTCTTTACAAACACGGTGTCACTGGATCCTTCTCCAATAGCACACAATCAACAGAGTGAGAGATGGGTGAACAATCCAGAGAGCCTTTATTCCATGCAATTCAGTAGGTTCATCAAATAATCCACCACACAGAGTGTAAAGTAGTACAGGAACACAGACATATATATAAATGTCCAGGTCTCTCTGGGTAACCTCTGCTTCTCCCACAGAGGATAAATAAGTCACAATCCTCCAGCAGTCCTTTTCCAGGGAAATTGGGGTTTCTCAACCGCTCTCTGGGGTGCTGCCTGGAGCCGCAGCTTCTCCCCCAGAGGATGAATGTTAATGTTGGTCTCTTCTCCTACTCAGTCAGACTGAATAATCCTCCAGAGAGAGAAAATGGCAGCACTCTGCGGTTGTCAAACAAATCTTGCTTTATTTTTCCTTGCAGACAGGTGAAACAGACATCAGGGTGCAGGGGGAGCGGAGCACAAGGACGACGGTACCGTTTCACACCACAGGGGGTGCTTTCACGGGTCCATACAAAGAAACGTGAGTATTAGCCACTTAAATAGGGTAATTTTTAACCCCACGTGTTACTTGTTAAAAACAAATTAAAAACCTTTCACTGAAAAACAACCTCTCTATACATCAACGTTAGATTTCTCTCTGGAAATAGAATAAATATCTTTCTGTTAAATATCATTCCAGCAATAACAGTTTTATAACTTATGGATACTTTAAATTATTTGTCATTATACATATCTCAAGTTATGACTACAACATTATAAGACTACTCACCATTGTGCTATTTTTATATTTTGCGTGTTGTATAAATAGATCTTTAGTTTTATATGGCTAGATTATTAAAAAAAAAAAAAAAAAAAAAAACACCTTTCGAAATTTTTTTCCTTTTTTTTTCTCCCCCCCCCCTTTTTTTATATATTATTATTTTATTATCAAGCAGGGATATAGAGATATTACTAGGTAGATCTATTTATCCTCACCTTTTATATAAGCACCAACAGGTAAGGAGGCTGGGTATGGACAGCAGGCACTATAGATCTTTAGATAGCAGGCATTTTTTTTATTATGCAATGCAGTATTCTTCTACAAAAAAATAGCTAGATCTTTTTTGTCGTTGAACCCTATGGGTCCCATTGCCTTTGTTTCCATGATCCATCGAGCCTCTCTCCTTAATAAATGTTTATGCGTATCTCCCCCTGCTGGGGATGGTGTGATTTTTTCTAGCCCTGAGAATTGTAATAATCTATGATTACCGTTATGTGAATCCCGCATGTGTGTTATCAGGCGTGTGGCTCCAATCCCAGTGCTAATGGAGTGTAAATGTTCATGGAATCTGGTGAAGAGAGGTCTGATTGTCTTGCCTATATAAAAGAAGCTGCACGGGCATAGAATTATATAGACTAGCCATTTTGTACGGCATGTAATCAGACTCTCTATTCTATACCATTTGTCTCCCACTTTTATATTTTTCCTGATAAGATGTTGATCACAATAGGAACAATTGCCACATTTATAATTTCCTATAGGGGCTGCTCTTTCTAGCCATGTTTTTTTGTGGAATGAACCGTCTTTTTATGACTTAAGGGGGCTTTACACGCTGCGACATCGCTAATGCGGAGTCGTTGGGGTCACGAAATTTGTGACGCACATCCGGTCGCATTAGCGATGTTGCTGCGTGTGACACCGGTGAGCGATTTTGCATCGTTGCAAAAACGTGCAAAATCGCTCATCGGTGACATGGGGGTCCATTCTCGATTATCGTTACTGCAGCAGTAACGATGTAGTTCATCGCTCCTGCGGCAGCACACATCGCTATGTGTGACGCCGCAGGAACGAGGAAGCTCTCCTTACCTGCCTCCCGGCCGCTATGAGGAAGGAAGGAGGTGGGCGGGATGTTACGTCCCGCTCATCTCCGCCCCTCCGCTTCTATTGGGCGGCCTCTCAGTGACGTCGCTGTGACGCCGCACGGACCGCCCCCTTAGAAAGGAGGCGGTTCGCCGGTCACAGCGATGTCGCCGGGCAGGTAAGTATGTGTGACGGATCTGCGCGATGTTGTGCGGCACGGGCAGCGATTTGCCCGTGTCGCACAACAGATGGGGGCGGGTACCCACGCTAGCGATATCGGGACCGATATCGCAGCGTGTAAAGTAGCCTTAAGTCGCCTATATTTTTGGACCTGTGGTAGGTAATTTGTGGTTTTCTAATTGCTACCTCCTGTAAATCTTTATCATTTTCGATAATGTGCCAATGTTTATTAATCACTGATTTTATTCGATTGTCCATGGCACTAAACTTGAAATTAAACCTAAACCGTTCAGTTTTTTCTTTATTAATTTTTTTTTATTGGAAATATGGCTGCTAATATTGTGTTCTAGTAAGGACTTGTCTATGGCCTTGGAAATTGTTTTTTGTGGGTACCCTCTCTCTCTTAGTCTATTGCCTAATTCATTTGCCTGTTCCAAATACCGTTCTTTTTTACTGTTTAATCTTTTGACTCTTAAAAATTGTGAAAATGGCAGTGATTTTTTTATGTGGTCAGGATGAGCGCTATCATGCCGAAGGAGCGTGTTTACTGCAAATGATTTTCTATATAATTCTGTTTCTATGCTGTAATTCTGGACTGAAATCTTAATATCTAAGAATTCCAAGGTGTCACCCCCAAATACGCTAGTGAAATACATGTTGTAGTTATTCGTTTGATTTAAGAACGAAACGAAATTTTCAAATTGTTCTTGTGTGCCATCCCATATAATCAGGATGTCATCCACATAGCGGAAATAATGCTTTATGTGGCATAAAAATCTATTGGTGTTAGCATATATCATGTCGTCCTCAAATCTGGCCTGGAAGAGATTGGCTAGTGTACATGCAATGGGGGTGCCCATGGCCACACCCCCATGTTGCAGGTACCACGTGTTACCAAACTTAAACACGTTATTTTTTTAAAACGATTATTAGAGCTTCGCTTACATAATCCACATACTCATCAGATTCGCCCATATTTGTCAAAAAATATCTGACAGCCTCCACACCCTGATCTTGTGTGATCCCGGTGTAGAGGCTCTCGACGTCAATCGATACCAAGTTTTATCCTGGCTGCCATTGGACCATATCCAGTGCCTTTAAACAATCTTCCGAGTCGCGTATGAAGGACGGTATCTCTCTCAGGAGTGGGTTCAGCAACCAATGTAGGTATTTTGATAGTGGTTCTGTTGCCGAACCCACTCCCGAGACGATAGGTCGACCTGGGGGCTTATCCAACGACTTGTGGACTTTTGGAACAAAGTACCAATGAGGTCTATTTGGACATAAAGGAAGTAAGCTTTCTGCTTTTTTGTTAGTAATAGTACCTAATGTCAGCTGCCTATTGAGAAAACTGCGTTTTTTTTCATTTTTTGGATCTGCTAGTTGTCTATTAGCTTCTTGTATATAATATTGTTTACTTAACAGCACTATTGCGCCCCCCTTGTCAGCTTTTCGAATAACTATGTCCTCCCATGATTTTAAAACACTAATTGCTGCTGTTTCTGCCTCTGTTAGATTAGGGGATATTTGAGGATAATGTAGACTTTCGATATCTTGTAACACTAATTTCTGGAAAATATCGATACAGTTTCCAGGAGCTACTGGGGGGGGGAAAAATCTGATTTAATACCACCCTGAAAAAAAGTTGACTGTGTAATAATTGGGGATTGCTGTAAACACTCATCACCTTCTGTCAAACTAAGCAGTGTCAGTGCATCTTTTCTGACTGTGTCAAAAGCTGAATCCTTGAAGCAAAAACCTACTGGACCTATTTTACAAGGTTGTTCTGCCGGAGCCACTTCTTTATTTGCGTTATTGGATCCTGCAAAAAATTTTTTAAATGATTTTTACGGCAAGACTTACAGAGATCAATTTGAAACTCTGTGAAACTGAATTTTTCGGGCAAACAATAATTAAGTCCTTTTTCCAATGCCGAGGTCATGTCCTTAGTCAGAGTTCTTTGGGATAAATTGATGATAGTACTATGTTCCTGGTTATTCAATTTCTCCAAGAGACTTGTTTTATGCGCCTGGTGTCTGCGTTTTCTTTGCTTCCATCCGCCTGTGCGTGTGGCACTCCTAAAGGGGCTATTCCTGACGGGCCCTGAATGTCCTCTCCACTAGATCTTTTTTTGGAGGGTGGTGGTTCATCCGTCCCGCTAGAGTCGGACTCTGTGGTCCAAGCGCCTCTTTTCATTTTTCCAGTCTTAGAAAATCTTTTGCGGAATTTATTCTTTTTCGGTGGTGAACCAGTAATTGATATTCTGTTATTCCACTTGAAAATCATGTTGGTATGATAATCAAGTTTATCTCTTATAAACTTTTCTTTCTTTTATTACTGTTTGAAACGGAATTAGTTTTTTATCTAGGTTTTTCAAAAAAACTTGCCATTGATCTGGAGAATAATGAGATTGCAGTTCCTTTCTGAGTCTTATCAGCTCTTGGATAATCAAATCATGCTCTTCTATGTTTTTTTCCAAGACTATGGTTAAAAAACGCATTGAGCTTTCTTTTTGGACCTGTTCCCATTTATCTTTAAAGTTTGAGTCATTCTGATAGAAAGAAATATTTTTCATGACACGTAGTCCTCTAGGCACTCGATCTGAGGCTTTATAAGATGTTAATGACTGGATGGTCCAATAAAGACTTATTTCTTTTTCTGCCATAGTGGCTATTTTATATTCAAGACCTTTAGTACTGATAACATCTGTGTCTAGCTTAGTATTGCATTCAGTGACAAAAAGTGCTCGCTCCCTCTCTCCCTTTCTAGTAATCCTGCACCTGTACCCTCCGGGCTGTCTGCTATAGCGACTTTCATCATCATAGCCATCATATAAAACTTCCAAAGAAAAGGAGATTTTTAATACAGAGTGTCTGTTCTTCTGGTAAGCGTGCTAGTGCTGAACAATAGGGTGCAGGGGGAGCGGAGCACAAGGACGACGGTACCGTTTCGCACCACAGGGGGTGCTTTCACGGGTTCACAAGGTTCAGAGCAAAAAAAAAACCGAGAGGACGCGTTTTGAACTATGTAGTTCTTAGTCTGTCTTTTTTTTAGCTCTGAACCTTGTCTGGACTTCTAATATGTCTCAATAAACTACAAGTTTTAATATAATTCCTCGACTCGGTTGCTGGATTTCCTGGAATTCCTCTACACAAGATTGCCAGCTGCTTTCCTTCCCTTGCACGAGTCTTGGAAGCAGTGGTCTCCTGCAAATTTCAGGTGACCGGATACGAACACTCTTTTCCATCGAAGAAAGGTATAGGCAGATACCGCCAGCACACTATCAATGCGCCAAAGGAGGAACATGAAGGAAGCAGGGGTCAACCGGGATAGTTGTAGTCCCTGGGCAGCTCCATTAGTACTGGTAAAGAAGAAGGATGGTACGATGAGAATGTGCGTGGATTACCGGAAGATCAATCAGATAACGCATAAAGATGCCTACCCTCTCCCTCGCATTGAAGAGTCGCTAGCTGCATTAAAAACTGCTAACTATTTCTCTACCCTTGACCTCACCAGTGGATACTGGCAGGTGGCGGTCGTGCAGGAAGATCGTGAGAAGACTGCATTTGCTACCCCCATGGGACTCTGCGAGTTCAACAGCATGCCGTTCGGGCTGCGCAATGCCCCTGGGACCTTCCAACGACTCATGGAGTGTTGCTTGGGACACCTCAACTTCGAGACCGTTCTCTTGTACTTGCATGACGTGATTGTGTATTCCAAGACGTACGAGGCCCACCTGGAGCACCTGGCAGAAGTGTTCGCGGCCCTCTCCAAGTACGGGATGAAGCTGAAGCCCTCCAAATGTCACTTGCTGAAACCCAAAGTGCAGTACCTCGGGCACGTGGTGAGTGCCGAGGGTGTCGCCCCAGATCCCGAGAAGGTCACCGCTATCCGGAACTGGCCACGGCCGACTACGTCAAGCAGTTCCTGGGCCTGGTGGGCTACTACCGCCGTTTCATCAAGGGGTACACAAAGATGGCAGCACCCATGCAAGACCTCCTCGTGGGACAAACCCAGAATGGGAGAGCCCTTGGACCCCCGTTCGTCTGGGAAGAGCAGCATGAAGAGTCATCAATCAGTTGAAGTCAGCCCTGACCGGGGAGGAAATCCTAGCTTACCCCGATTACCACCTCCCATTCGTGCTCTACACCGACGCCAGCAATGTGGGCCTGGGTGCGGTCCTGTCTCAAGTACAAGACGGAAGGGAGAAGGTGATCGCCTACGCTAGCAGGAAACTCCGGCCAACGGAAAGGAATCCCGACAATTACAGCTCTTTCAAACTCAAATTCTTAGCCCTCGTGTGGGCCATAACCGAAAGATTTAAGCATTACCTCACGTCGGCGAAGTTCACTGCCTACACGGACAACAATCGGTTGACACATCTGGACACAGCCAAGTTGGGAGCTCTGGAGCAGCGGTGGATGGCTCGTCAGTCCAACTACGATTTCACTATCAAGTACAGGGCTGGCCGCAAAACACCAACGCGGATGCTCTGTTCCGAATGCCGCACCTACCCGATGAAGGGGTGGAGGACGATGGCCTCGAAGAAATCGAGTTACCCGCATTCCATCGGCCACGGGATGAGAAGCCCTGTGTTAACCAACAGCAGGTGAACCGTGATCCGCTGCCCAGTCAGGAGTGGCCGGAGGCTCAGGACCAAGACCCTGCAGTCCAGCTGGTCAAGGCTATGATCGAGCAGGGCTCTTCCAGGATGGATCCCGCAGCCCCCTCCGAAGCCCAACGGCTGTGGAAGGAGAGAAATCGGCTGCACTTACATCAAAGGAAGCTGTACCGGGAGATAATCAATCCAAAAGACCCATGAGAAGGTTCGCCAGTTGGTGGTTCCGCAAGCCAGCGTGCCCAGGGTCCTGCAGGCCTACCATGACGGCGCGGGGCACTTCGGTTGGAAAAAGCTAGAAATGTTGAGAGAGCGGTTTTACTGGAGTGGGATGCGAGAGTCGGTGGAGGCTTGGTGTCGAGAATGCGGCCCTTGTACACTGAGGAGGCGGGATGAGGCCAGCCAGAAGGCCCCTCTGCAACCGATTGTCACTCACCAGCCGCTGGAGTTGGTCGCACTGGACCAAGTCAAGCTCACGCCCAGCCGAAGCGGGTATACCTATGCCCTAACCATCGTAGACCACTACTCAAGGTTCATGGTGGTTGTCCCCGTTAAAGACCTGACTGCAGCTTAAGCCTTTCAGGCCTACTTCTGCCGACCGCATGGCTACCCGGAGAGAGTACTCACGGACCAGGGTCCGGCCATTGAAGCAGAGGTGTTCCAGGAGTTCTGCCACTTGTACGGGTGTAAGAAGATCCGGACCACGCCATACCATGCCCAAACCAATGGGATGTGCGAAAAGATGAACCACTTGGTACTGAACCTCCTCAAGACATTGCCATTGGAGGACAGGAACCTGTGGCCGGAGAAGCTGCCTGACCTGGTGGACATGTACAATAACATCCCCTGCAGTTCCACCAAGTGCACACCTGTGTACCTGATGAGAGCCCGACTGGGACGGCTGCCAGTGGACCTGGAAATGGACCTAGAGGCACCTGAGGCCCTTCCCTCCACTAACAACTGGGATGCCAAGCGACAGATGCAGTACCGACAGATCCAAGAGTATGTGGACAGGAATCTGCGCCAGAGCTGGGAAAAGCAAGAGCAGCACTTCAACAAACGGGCTCCGGCTACCCCCTTTGTACCCGGTGATGTGGTCCTGAAACGTAAGAGGACACACAAACTCGACGATCAATGGGAGAGGGCCCCATACGTCATACAGCCCACTGGATGGGAGAACGAGAAGACCTATCTGATCAGTCGCGACTGGGGTAAGACCACGGCTACCGTTTCCAGGGACCACCTGAAGAGGTGTCCGGATCCCTTGAGACTAGCGCATGAGGCTCCGGTTCCCGTGTCGAGCGGGGAGAAGAAGAAAGAGGTGATTCATACCGTAATGGGCGATTTCCCAGCGGACTGGCCTATGCAGAATGGCGCAGTGATTGTTCCTGTAATAATGTTCCCACAACGAGTGGAAGAAATGGAGACTGAGACGCCCGCCAACGAGCCACCCGAGCAAATGCCCAGGGAAGGGATGCACCTATCCTGCGCCCCCGTAGGTCTCTACCTGCCATACCCGACACACGGGAGGAGGGACCTGCTGTTCCCTCTGTCCCACTGCCCCCTCCCGACAACACTGGGCCCAGGAGGTCCACACGCCCCAACCTAGGTAGGCCCCCCGCTTAGGTACAGGGAAACTGCTATTTAGGGGTGCGATGTGTTAATTGTGTAAATACTTGAATGAATGAGCGCTAATCACCCGAGGCTTTCTCCGTTGGGACCCTACAGCAAGTCCTCGTTGGGACCTACAGTGTTTTTATGGTAGCGGAATCGGCTACTGAAGCGCTCGTCCCTGTTGGGACTTTTGTTGCCCCTATTTCCTAAAGACAAGGCTGAGAACTTGCAAGCCACCCCAATAACTGTTGGGCTTGTAAATATTGCCCCAATTGCCCTTCCCGCAACTACCAGTCTCCGGAAAGGCTGGTTGGAGGAGGGACCCGCAGCAGAGCAGGCTGGGGTCCGGTCACCATCGGAACCGGTGACTATCCTCCGGGTCAGGGGTCCCCCTGGATGTGGGGCCTCTGAGTGACTGCCGGGTGCGACGTACCGTACCCGCTTGGGTAGCCTGGCCAGGTTCCTGTTTCCGGACTGGGGAAAAGGGGTGCTGCCCACTTCTTAGGGGCAGCATCAGGCCTAGGATGCTTGGGTGGGAAAGCGGAAGGACATGGACCCGTTCCCTTGTTGCAAATATAACTGTCTTAATGTTTGTAACGTTAAAGTAACCTGCCTCCCGTAAGGGATGATCTGCACATTGTTGAAATGTTGATTACTTGTTTACCTTTTTACGGAAAAATAAAACCGGTGATGGACGGGCAGCCCGGGGACGGTCTGCATTAAACCAAGGGGGAATGTGATGCCCTGGACTAGCCAGGTAAGTCACAAACACAACACCACACACACCCCTTCCCCGGACAGGTGACACCAGTCACACAGAAATCCTTGTTGCCACCCTTCAGGTTTAATGTCCACACCAGGTGGGGCGGAGCCAGGCGATTGACTCCGCCCACCAAGGAGTTCACAGGCCTGGAGGCGGGAAAACAAGGCAGTTGAGCTGAGTTGTGCAGTGCAGAGCAGTTGAGTTGATCAGTGGAGTGGAGTTAGGAGAGGAGAGGAGAAAAGACACACACCGGCGGACCTGAGACCAGGCCCGCCAGTGGAACTGCTTGGTGTCTGGGTCGGACCCCAGTCACCTCCAGCAAGGTCGGCAGACGGTGGTGGCCATCTGCAGGAGTTGGGAATACGGTCGGTGGAACCGTAGGACCGGGGTTGGGCGGTGGCCCGCCGGTACCGAACCGGGAAGCCAATTGGAAGCCAAGCACCAGGCAGGGTACTCAGACCCCGACTAGGCTTGTAGCCGCCCTGATAGTCAAATTCACTGATTGCGGTCTGGACCTCAGGGGTTCATTCCCACCCAAGTCCCGATTGAAGGTAACAGCCCAACCATCCAGGATAAGTGCCACCGCCAAAGGCCAGAGATCCAAAGGGCCAGCGTCTGAGGGCAAACGGGCTCCTACGACACTTACACGTGGGGGAGAGGACTACCAGTGTCCAGGCACAGAACTCAAGAAACACACAACATAGGTGCAGGGAAACGACAGCCATCACCAACCCGTCCAGGGAGAACACTGCAGCCGGCTGCGGACCCCGTCCATTCTGCTGTTTGGTTTACGAGAGACTCCCGTATCTTGTGTCAGAGTGAGTACACCAGCGCCCGCGTCCAGTACGCCCACGCTCCCTCGCCTCAGCACCTTCCCGCGGGCCCCTGGGGCAAACTCCCCTGCCCACGGAGGGGTTAACACCTAGCTGCATAACACCATCCCTGGGAGGCCTAGTCAACGGCAGCGGTGGTGTCCACCATACAATCACCACAATCCGTGGGTGGAGTCACGAACTTTACCTATTCCACCAAACCCCCTGCGTGCACCGCCACTACCCCTTTCAGAGAGACGTGACCCTCCGGGTCTGTGAGAGGCTCGAGCCACCACCCACAGTACACGAGCATGGATCCGAGCAGCTCGGCAGCCGCAGCCGAGGCCGCGGGGCGATACATGTGCTGCCGCAGAAACGAGGAACAACATCGTACCTGTCGCTGCAGCGAAATTATGAAAATGACCGACACTACACAGATCACCGATTTACGACGCTTTTGCGATCGTTTATCGGTGCATCTAGGCTTTACACGTTGCGACGTTGTTACTGGCGCCGGATGTGCGTCACTTTCGATTTGACCCCGATGACATCGCAGTAGCGATGTCGCAACGTGCAAAGTACCCCTTAGTGACAGCTATGGGCTGCCATCAACTCCTTATTACCCAGTTTGCCACCGCACCAGGGCAATTCTGGATGAGCCACGTAGAGTCCCAGGACTGTCGCATCTAATCGATATGGCAATTCCGGGCGGCTGCTGGCTGATATTTTTAGGCTGGGGGGCTCCCCATAACGTGGGGCTCCCCATCCTGAGAATACCAGCCTTCAGCCGTGTGGCTTTACCTTGGCTGGTACCAATTTTGGGGTGGGGGGGTGCACGCCGTTTTTTTTATTATTTAATTATTTTACTGCACTACATAGACCCCCCCACTGGTGGCTGTGATTGGTTGCAGTGAGACAGTTGTCACTCAGCATGGGGGCGCGTCTGAATGCAACCAATCATAGGCACCGGTGGGCGGGGGAAGCAGTGAATACGAGATGGAATAATGAGCGACCGGCATTTTCAAAAGCTGGAGAGGCTGTCGCAGTGTGACAGCCGTGCAGCGCCGCGCCGGTGATCGGTACGTATGAGAGGGGGGGGAAAGAGGGATAGACCGACAGAGAGAAAGAGAGAGAGACAGACCTACAGGGAGACAGAGAGACCGACAGACAGAGAGAGAGAGAGAGAGAGAGAGAGAGAGACCGACATTGACAGACAGACAGACACACAGAGATAGAGACAGAGAGAGAGAGACAGAGTGGAAAATGCAACCAAAACGCAGAAATAAGTGACGTTGCTTTTTAGAACGCAGCGTCTTGGCAGCAGCTGAAACGCTGCGTTCTAAAACGCAACGTGCGGATGGAATTTGCACAATCTTCATAGATTGTGCTGGGGACGCATGCTTTTACGCTGCGGTGCAGAACGCAGCGTAAAAGCATGATAACATGTAACGTGCGCACATAGCCTAAGGCTGCTTTCACACTACGTTTTTTTAACATGCGTCCTGAACGTTTTTTTAACACAAAAACGGATCCAGTGCAAATGCGTTTTCATTTCAATGCATTTGCAATGGACCCGCGTCAACATGCGTTCACATGCGTTTGCATGCATTTTAGTCAGGATCCAGCGACTTGCAGTTTTTTAACTTTTTTCAAAAACGCTACTTGCAGCGTTTTTGAGCTGCGTCCAAATACTGCAAATTGCTGGATCCTGACTAAACAGCACGCAAACGCATGTGAACGGTGGTATGCGGATAAACAGGATCCTGTTTGGCCAGAAACCAGCCTGGTGTGATCACAGTCTCTCTCTCTCCTCTTTTATCTCTCCTTTCACTCTCTCCTTTCTCTCTCCTATCATCTCTTTCTCCCTCTCTCTCTTCTGTGCTCTCTTCTCTCTCTTCCCTCTTCTCTCTCCCTCTTTCTCTCTCCTCTTTGTTCTTTTCGCCTCTCTTTCCCTCTCGCCTCTCTTTCCCTCTCGCCTCTCTTTCCCTCTCGCCTCTCTTTCCCTCTCGCCTCTCTTTCCCTCTCGCCTCTCTTTCCCTCTCGCCTCTCTTTCCCTCTCGCCTCTCTTTCCCTCTCGCCTCTCTTTCCCTCTCGCCTCTCTTTCCCTCTCGCCTCTCTCCTCTCTTTTCCTCTCTCCTCTCTTTTCCTCTCTCCTCTCTTTTCCTCTCTCCTCTCTTTTTTCCTCTCTCCTCTCTTTTTTCCTCCCTCCTCTCCCTTCTCTCTCCTCTCCCTTCTCTCTCCTATCTCTTTTGCCCCCAGCTGCGTCTGAATTTCCAGTCTGTCACATTCAGTTCCACTGACTCCCGATCACATGACTTCACTGCCCGCCCATAAACTTCAAGTGACAGGATCCTGTAAAATACTTGCGTTTGCATGCGTTTCTCTTTGCAAAAACAGGATCCGCTTTTGCAGCAAAAAAACGTTCATGAGGCATGTTAAAAAAACGTAGTGTGAAAGCAGCCTAAGAAGGTAGGTTAGTATAGGGACTGTCTAGAAGACAAAAAATTACCTGACCGCCTCCTTCCCAGGATGTGACGGTGTGCAGCGTTCAATGGTGCTGACCCACTTTTTAACAGCGCGAAACCGGAAGTACCGGGGGATGCCGGCGCATGCGCCGTTGTGTCCTAGCCTGCGCTTCATTCAGTGCAATTACGGTACTATACCATAGTCCCTAGTGTACGCGCGCCATGTGCATGCGCGGTAGCGTTATCAGCATCATTATAGAGAGACAAAGATTGCCATGGAGGTGTTAGTATATTGGTGCTGGAATACAGGTAATACATGTATGGTTGTACATAGGATTATAGAGCAGATATTTTTACATGTATTCAGAATGGGATAACATATAAAGTACAGATCAGACAATAAGCAATATATGTTATAATATGGGAATAGATTATGCTTTAAGACATGTCAAATTTTTTGTTATACTAGTTTTTATAGCATGATAAGTCTTGATCTTTAGGAGCAATAGTATCTGAAACGAGAAATCATATACATATAAAAAGAAACAGACATGTCTCAAGTAAGGGTCCCGCTGGTATAGAAAAAATTATGAAATCATAGATTGAATGAAAAACCTGCAAATAGAGATATCTTATGAATAAGATGGATAGGGCCTATGGAGAGAAGGATGAGTTAAGCAGATATGGAGAAGTGCGCACTATTATACTTTACCATGTAGGTGTGGATGAAGAGAGGCAGAAGAAGAAAGGGATGTGACAATCGTCCTTATTTCTGCAAATAATATAATATATAAGTTATGACATCATATATACAGCACCATATTGACCAGTCAATTTCTCTGTCTGACACCTAAAGGTCTTGAGTGTGTAGGGTATATATCCAATAACTTTCCCTTTGCTTTAATAGTTCTATATGGTTACCACCTCTTCTTGGTCTATGTACTTTTTCTATTACTTGGTAACGTAGTTGTGCTATTGTATGTTCAGCCTCATGGAAGTGGTGAGGAATTGGCAGCCACAATTTACCGCATCTAATGTTGGATTTGTGACTGGCAATGCGATCTCTAAAGGCCGCTTTACACACTGTGATATCGTGACCGATATCGCTAGCGTGCGTACCGCCCCCATCAGTTGTGCGACACGGGCAAATCGCTGCCCGTGGTGCACAACATCGCGCGGACCCGTCACACTACTTACCTGCCTAGCGACGTCGCTGTGACCGGCGAACCGCCTCCTTTCTAAGGGGGCGGTTCGGTCAGCGTCACAGCGACATCACAGTAGCGTCACTGAACCGCCGCCCAATAGAAGCGGAGTGGCGGAGATGAGCGGGATGTAACATCCCGCCCACCTTCTTCCTTCCTCATTGCGGGCGGCCGCAGGTAAGGTGAGGTTCCTCGTTCCTGCAGTGTCACACATAGCGATGTGTGCTGCCGCAGCAACGAGGAACTACATCGCTAGCTGCAGCGATAATTGAGATTAGGGGGGCATGTCACTGATGAGCGATTTTGAACGTTTTTGCGACGATGTAAAATTACTCATAGGTGTCACACGCAACGACATTGCTGAAGTGGCCGGATGTGCGTCACAAATTCCGTGACCCCAACGAGATCGCTTGAGCGATGTCGCAGCGTGTAAAGCGGCCTTTACATGCTGGATTGTCTCCCCAACATATAAAAGAGACCACACGGACATTGAATAATACTGGATAGACCACAAAGTTACTTTCTCATGTAAAAGTATTCCCGTCTAGGGGAATGTTTTGCCTGATCTTGGGTCTGTGAAGTGGTCCCTTTTATAACATTTGAACATGCTGGGAAACTCAAACATGGAAATATACCTGTTCGTCTTGGAGCTAGGTAGGTTTGTGATGAACCACCTCCCTATATCTGCTCTCACTATTGCATCTTTGATGTTTTAGGTCTTTTTTACACATTAGTGGGGGTGAGCAAATATTTCTATCTGTGGGTATGCCCGTTTTAGTAATGGCCAGTGTTTTTTAATGATGCTGTATACTTTTGGCATAGAGGGGTGATGAGTGTGTACAAATGGTATTCTATCCTAGGGAGTTACTTGGGGATCAAATTACTACCGATAATTGCGCTCCCTGAATCTAGTAGTCATGTCGTCTAGTAGTCTCTCTTGGATAAGAGTTGTGTCTGACACTATTCTGGTCACCCTTTTGAACTGGGATCTTGGCAAGTTATCTTTAGTAGATTTAGGATGACAACTGCTACAATGCAATTATGATCTGTGGGTTTCCGGTAGATGTCTGATGTTAGAGTCCCCTTATCATCTTTCTTGATGTATGTATCCACAAAATGGGTAATGTTACTGTCTTGGTTTAAGGTGAACTCTAATTCTGGCCAGATCGAGTTAATATGGTCATGGAAGGTTGGTAGGCTTTCTGTGTCACCTTGCCATATGCAGAAGATATCTATAAAGCGGACCCAGAGTAGGGCCCGCTCATCAAAGGATGGCTATGAGTAGATGAAACGTTCTTCAAAGTGGTTCATGTATAAGTTTGCATACGCAGGGGCCATATTAGACCCCATCGCGGTCCCCTGGGTCTGTATGTAATAGTCATCTTGAAATAAATAATAATTTTCATTCAATACCATTTCAAGAAGGTCTAGGCAAAACTCAGTGGATTTTCGCGTTAGATCAGTCTTTTCTAGTGCAAGTTTAACTGCTGTCAGTCCTTTATCGTGTGAGATGGATGTATATAAACTACTTACATCCCATGTACATAAAATACTGTCAGAGGGGATGTTTTTGAATTCTCTGATCTTTTGAAGTAAGTCATTTGTATCATTGTATTTGTATGGTTTTTTTTTTTTTTTTTACAGGATCCGTCACATCAGTTTTAACACAATCTGCAACGGATCCATCACATTAGTCACAAGACAGATTGTGACTGATGCACAAAAAAAAAAAACTGGTGTGTGAAAGAGGCCTTATAAGGCTACTTTCACACATCTGGTTTTTGCCGCCAGGCACAATCCGGTGTAAAAACTGATGCAACGGATCAGGCGAAAAAAAAACTGATCAGTTGCATCAGCTTTTTCTATCAGTTCCTTCAGTTTTTGGACGGATCCGTTGTGCTACTGAGCATGCTCAGTAGGAAAAAACGGAGTCAGTCACTGTAATGCGTTGTATGCCGCATTACGACGGATCCGACGCCCATAGGCTTTCATTGTACATGACGCCGGTGCGGTCTGTTCTTTTGCCGCTGACAAAAAATGTTCCATGCTGCATCCTTTCCGGCAGCTGGACAGACATTTTGACGGATCCGGCGCACGACGGATGCAACGCAAGGGCATCAGACATAATCTGGCGCTAAAACAATTCAATGAGGATAAAAACGCATCCAGTGCCTGATCCGTTTTATCTGGTATTCACCGGATTGTGCCTGACGGCAAAAACCGGATGTGTAAAAACAGCCTCGTTCTGTGCTCATTTTCCTGTTTATCCTAAGAATTGTAAAGACCTGGAGTTAGTTTCTGTGTAATTTGAGCAATTTCCATCTTTTTAGGGGCCTCGCCTCACACAGAACTGTGGAGGGGACCGGCCTGCAGGAGAAGCAGTGCACTACAACCAATAGAGGGTTTGTATATGATCCTCCTGAATTGTAAAGCGCTACGGAATATGTTGGCGCTATAGAAATAAAGATTATTATTATTATTATTATTAGAGGGCGCTGCACACAGAAACTCCTTGTACTGTAATGTATTGTACAACCAATAGAGGGCGCTGCACACAAACTCCTTGTACTGTAATGTATTGTACAACCAATAGAGGGCGCTGCACACAAACTCCTTGTACTGTAATGTATTGTACAACCAATAGAGGGCGCTGCACACAGAAACTCCTTGTACTGTAATGTATTGTACAACCAATAGAGTGCGCTGCACACAAACTCCTTGTACTGTAATGTATTGTACAACCAATAGAGGGCGCTGCACACAAACTCCTTGTACTGTAATGTATTGTACAACCAATAGAGGGCGCTGCACACATAAACTCCTTGTACTGTAATGTATTGTACAACCAATAGAGGGCGCTGCACACAAACTCCTTGTACTGTAATGTATTGTACAACCAATAGAGGGCGCTGCACACAAACTCCTTGTACTGTAATGTATTGTACAACCAATAGAGGGCGCTGCACACAAACTCCTTGTACTGTAATGTATTGTACAACCAATAGAGGGCGCTGCACACAAACTCCTTGTACTGTAATGTATTGTACAACCAATAGAGGGCGCTGCACACAGAAACTCCTTGTACTGTAATGTATTGTACAACCAATAGAGGGCGCTGCACACAAACTCCTTGTACTGTAATGTATTGTACAACCAATAGATGGAGCTGCACACAAACTCCTTGTACTGTAATGTATTGTACAACCAATAGATGGAGCTGCACACAAACTCCTTGTACTGTAATGTATTGTATTACCAAAAGATTGTTATAACTAGGCTGAGCACTACAGCCTGTATATTTCACATTTAAACAGTGCTCATAAATGTATTTCTGCAAGGGCTCCATCTGAGTCAGTGGTCTTCGGCAATATATTTTAGAATCTATATATCAAAAGGGCTACACTGATATTTCTTTGTGATGAAATTACATTACTCAGTCTTCTCTATCTGTCCTTGCAAATCGATCTAACATACAGCTCCTAAAACATAACAGTCTATCTTTTTGGGACATACACGTTCTATATTGGGCTAGTATATATCTCTTTACGTCAGCCCACATTCACAAAGCTACTTACGCTCATCTGGCTGCCTTAGGCTACTTTCACACATCCGGTTTGAGCCCTGCGGCTCAATCCGGCTGTGAAAACTATGCAACGGATGCGGCGAAAACACCGCATCCTTTGCATAAGTTTTTACATGCGGCCCGTCCGTTTTTTTCCGGTTGCGGCATGCTACTGAGCATGCGCAGTGGAAAAAAACCGCATGCGGCGACCGGATGCGTTTTTTTCCGCATCGCGCCGCATTCGGCCTCCATAGGCATGCATTGAAAAATGCGCCGCAGAGGCCGGATGCGGCGCGATGCGGTGTTTTTTGCCGGAGTAAAAACCGTTGCAGGGGACGTTCGATCCGGCCGCCGCATCGGCTAAATCTGCCGCATGCGGCCAAAACCGGACCGAACGCAAGCCCCTGCGGCACAATACGGCACTAATGTAAGTCTATGCAAAAAAACCCGCCACCGGCGTTACAAAAGCCGGTGGCGGTTTTTCTGCAGAACGCCGTATTGTGCCGCAGAGCAAAAATCCGGATGTATGAAAGCACCCTTAACAGGAGGATGGTAGACAACCTAATGCAATGTATGAGGCTGCTTTCACACATCAGTTATTTGGCATCAGGCACAATCCGGCGAAAAACGGATTAAACGGATCTGGCGCCGGATCCGTTTTTTTGCCCATAGTCTTGTATTAGCGCCGGATTGTGCTGGTGTTGCGTTTCATCCGGCCTGCGCCGGATCCGGCAAAAGTTGTCTGTGCGGCCGCCGAACAGGATGTACTATAATGCAAGAGAAACAGGAGTTTTTAAAGTGCAAAAAGTGACAGATTTATTTGAGACATAAAGTGAACATCTTTAAAAACACTTAAAATTTATCTGGGTCAGGCATTGGCAATGACATATCCAAAAATCTTGTGTCAATGGGTTGTTATGTACAAGTAAATCTCAATCAAGGTAAATACACCACAATTAAACAAAAACCCATGACACCAGAGGATTATACATAATACATACAGTATGAAGTATTAGGGCACAAAGCCCGTATAGGGAAAATCACATTGTCCATAGCCAGCCACAGAGGAAGCCTCAGGAAAACGCCCTACGTACGTTTCGATATGTTTATGCGGTAATCAAAATCTTCATCAGGGGAAGGATTCCTAAATATGTCCCCAGTATGCCAGGTTTAAATAGAAATAAACCGCACTTCAGGCCAATTGGGAGTCCCGGAAGTGGCGCCCGCGCCGACGCGCCGGTCAAGTCCCGCCAGACATTAGCCGTCATGTCATAATCGCGCATGCGCGGGAGCATGGACGCGTCACCATGGCTCCCACGCAGGCGCGAGACATACAGACAGCGGTGTCGAACAGGGACAGGTACCGGAGTGAGCGCGCTCGCACTGAGACCAGCGGTGGCACTGGAGGGTAAACAGTAAGCGCATAATTTTACATTATAAAGTGTATGTCACATCACATAACATAATGATGTCCCATGTATATGACGGGGGAAACTACATTCTTTCTTGTATCATGTCTAGAGATGAGCGAACCGGTCCCGGTTCGGCTCGAGGTCGGTTCGCCGAACGGAGGTCCCGTTCGAGTTCGGTTCGTCGAACGTTCGACGAACCGAACTCGAACTGCATAGGAAACAATGGCAGGCAATCACAAACACAGAAAAACACCTAGAAAACACCCTCAAAGGTGTCCAAAAGGTGACAAACAACTCACAACACATGGGAAAGTGACAAGGACATATACTCATGCGAAAACAAAACAGCTGGACAAGGAAAAAGAGGAGGACACACAGATATAGGCATGGCACGCCCTTCTAAAGTCATGTAAAACACCGCAAGGTGACTCCAAGCGGAGTCTCCCTTTTTTCCAAAAATTGGGCCACACAGACACCCACCCCATCAGTGGCAGCAGTTGTGCCCTAGTTGCAAGCAGGATGTTTTGATTTGCATCAAGCACATTCAAAAATACGCCATAATTAACCGTCCCCAGGATGACACCGGAGTAGGTAGCAAAGTCTTTCCTGATCCCAGATCTGTTCATCTTGGCTTCTTTTAAAAACAATGTAAGCAAGGGTTACTCCAAGCGGAGTCTCCCTTTTTTCCAAAAATTGGGCCACACAGACACCCCATCAGTGGCAGCACTTGGGCCCTAGTTGCAAACAGGATGTTTTGATTTGCATCAAGCACATTCCAAATCCACAAGCATTTACTCTTCCCAGGATGACACAGGGGTAGTAAATTCCTTGCGGATCCATGACTTGTTCATTTTGATGAACGTCAGTCTGTCCACATTGTCACTGGACAGACGCGTGCGCTTATCTGTCAGCACACACCCAGCAGCACTGAAGACACGTTCAGAGACAACGCTGGCAGCTGGACACGACAAAATCTCCAAGGCGTAAGTTGCGAGCTCTGGCCATTTTTCTAGGTTTGAAACCCAAAAGGAGCAAGGCTCCAGTTGCACAGTCATGGCATCGATGTTCATTTGGAGATACTCCTGTATCATCCTCTCCAGCTGTTGACTATGTGTCAGACTTGTTGTCTCTGGTGGCCTTGCAAAAGAGGGTCTAAAAAAATTATGAAAAGATTCCATAAAATTGCTGTTACCAGCACCAGATACGGTCCTACTGGTACGGGTAGACTGTTGAAGATGACGAGACCGTCCCATGTTTGTCAAGTTACAACTGGGAGATTCCCTCCCTGCACCTGCACGGTTGTTTGGTGGAAAAGCAGAGCTAAGATCGAGTAACAGCTTCTGCTGATACTCCTGCATACGTGCGTCCCTTTCTATGGCTGGAATTATGTCACAAAATTTGGACTTGTACCGGGGATCTAATAGTGTGGCAATCCAGTAGTCATCATCACTTCTAATTTTGACAATACGACTGTCATGTTGGAGGTAGTGCAACAAAAAGGCACTCATGTGTCTTGCGCAGCCATGCGGACCAAGTCCACGCTGTGTTTGTGGCATAGAGATGCTAACCGTTCTTTCTTCCTCTGACATCTCCCCCCAACCTCTTTCAACTGAAATTTGACCAAGGTCTCCCTCATCCGCTGAGTCTTCCATGTCCATGGACAGTTCGTCCTCCATTTCTTCATGTTCTCCTGCACCTTGCTCAACATTTCGCCTGCTACTATGCGCCCTTGTCGATCCCTGTCCCCCATGGTCCCATGCCTGCTGCGTTGGTGATGATGAACGTCTGGACCTTGGTGATGTTGTTGTCCCTTGCGCATATGAATCCTCCTGTAGTTCCTCCCCTTCATGTTGTCCCACCCCCTGACTCCGAATAGTGTTTAGCGTGTGCTCCAGCATGTAAATGACTGGAATCGTCATGCTGATAATGGCATTGTCAGCGCTAAACATATTCGTCGCCATGTCGAAACTGTGCAGAAGGGTGCATAGGTCCTTGATCTGAGACCACTCCATCAGGGTGATCTGCCCCACCTCTGCATCTCGTTGGCCCAGGCTATACGTCATGACGTATTGCACCAGGGCTCTGCGGTGCTGCCACAGTCGCTGTAACATGTGGAGAGTTGAATTCCAGCGTGTCGCCACATCGCATTTCAGGCGATGAACCGGCAGGCCGAAAGACTTCTGGAGCGATACAAGTCGCTCTGCTGCGGCGCTTGAACGGCGGAAGTGAGCAGACAGTTTTCGTGCCCTGTTCAGAAGGCCATCTAGGCCGGGATAGTGTGTTAAAAATTGCTGGACGACAAGGTTCAACACGTGAGCCATACAAGGTACGTGTGTCACCTTGCCCAGGCGAAGGGCCGCACCCAGGTTTGCAGCATTGTCGCACACGGCCTTACCAGGCTGCAGGTTGAGTGGAGACAACCATTTATTAAACTCGGACCGCAGAGCTGACCACAACTCCTCAGCTGTGTGACTCTTATTCCCAAGACATGTCAAGCTAAAGACCGCCTGATGCCGTTGCGCTCTGCTGCCAGCATAGTAATGAGGCGTGCGTGATTCCTTCTGCGCAGTGAGAACGCTGGTGGCCTGACCAGGCAGGCTTGGGGCGGAGGTGGAGGACCCAGATGAGGTGGAGGATGCAGAAGCAGTGGCGGAACTTGGACAGACAGAGGATTGACACACAAGTCGTGGGGACGGCAAGACTTGTGCAGCAGACCCTTCACCATCTATCACCATAGTTACCCAGTGCCCAGTCAGCGACATGTAACGTCCCTGTCCATGCTTACTGGTCCAAGTATCGGTGGTGAAATGCACCCGTTCACACACAGAGTTTCTCAAGGAAGCGGTGATGTTGTGTGCGACATGCTGGTGTAGCGCGGGCACACCTTTCTTAGAGAAGTAGTGGCGACTAGGCATCTGGTACTGGGGCACAGTGACAGACATAAGGTCTCTAAAATCCTGTGTGTCCACTAGGCGGAAAGGCAGCATTTCGGTAGCCAACAGCTTACAGAGGGATAGAGTCAACCTCTTAGCTTTGTCATGGGTCGGAGGAAGTGGCCTTTTATTTGACCACATCTGAGGGACAGAGATCTGGCTGCTGAGTGTAGACGGTGTTGAGTAGGGTGTCCCTGGAAAAATGCAGGTTTGTGAGGAAAGTGCAGGCGGAGACATGATGTTGCCTTCATCCAACGTTGGTGCTATCGATGTCTGAGAGAGCTGTACACACTCACTTGTTTCCCCTTCCAAAAAAACTGACGACCTACCAAGCAAACTGCCTGTTGCGGTTACAGTGGTGGAAGTTTTGCGTGGAAAAACAGGTGTGACAGCTGTCCCCACAGTCCTAGAAGATGAAGAGCGCGCGGATGCACTGGAAGGGGCAGGCGGTGGATGGTTCGCTCTGCTAGGCCGCATTGCAGCACAGTGAGCTTCCCACCGGGACCTATGATATTTATTCATGTGACGATTCATGGAAGAAGTTGTCAAACTGCTGAGGTTTTGACCTCTACTAAGAGAATCATGACAAAGTTTACAGATCACATAATTTGGGCGATCTTTTGCTATGTCAAAAAAGGACCAGGCTAGGCAAGGCTTAGAGGCCATGCGACCTGTTGATCCACCCCGAATAATGCTCATAGGCAGAGTGGTGGCTGAGGATGCAGTTGTAGACGTGCTACCAGTGCTCCGACTCTGTCCAGGAAGGCGCAAGGTAACTTCGTCGTCGGTTGCATCCTCCTCCACCGCCTCTGTTAACCTCCTCGAGTGCCTGACTGGGGGTTGACAGTAGGTGGGATCTAGAACTTCATCATCAATTGTTGTGTTTGCACTCCCCTCCCCCTCAGACCGAGCCTCTTCTTGCCCTGACCGAATATTTAAGTTGTCATCCCAATCGGGTATCTGCGTCTCATCTTCATCAGTATGTTCCTCATTGTCTATAACCACAGGTGTTACAGTTTGTGACAAAGGGTCAACATTATGCTCAGAAACTTGGTCCTCACGGCCTGAATCAGAGTCACAAAGGTTCTGGGCATCACTGCAGACCATTTCCTGTTCTGTACTCACTGTAGCTTGGGAGCAGACCTCTGATTCCCAGGCTATAGTGTGACTGAACAGCTCTGCAGACTCAGCCATCTCAGTTCCACCATACTGTGCAGGGCTGATGGAGACTTCAGAGCTGGGAGAAATCAAGTGTGATTGGGATGACAACTCAGAGGACTGGTGTTTTTTGGATGCGGTACTTGAAGAGGCTGAGAGGGCACTTGTTGGACCACTTGAGATCCATTCAAGCATTTTCCTTTTTTGCCCATCATCTACCTTTCTTCCTGTTGTTCGTGTCCGTAAAAAAGGGAGCACATCGGATTGTCCACGGTAAGTAGTAGACATCTTACTTTTGCTGGTAGATGGTCTATCTTCAGCAGATGATAATGGAGCTTTGCCACCTTCCCCACAGACAAAACCTTTTTTGCCTTTCCCACCACGCGTCTTCCCCTTTCCACCAGCATCTGTCATTTTGCCACTCATGTTGATTGCGACAAGATTGTGGACTGAAAATGTGGTAGTAAAAATTGAGAGGTGGTGAAGATTGCAGTGGTGGTCTAACTTTATTAACAGCAGAATAATAAAGAATAAATATCCCTGACAATGCAACTACGGCCCTTAAACTGGCAGCAAAAAATGCTAGTATAATGGCTTAGTTATAATGAGTTGGAGTGTGCAACGCAGGCAGATGCGCTCTGCAAATGTCTTTGCACTAGTGGGACTATAGCAAAGTCCAATAGCCACAGATAGGATGCCACTAGGTACACTGAGTGTTTGCTAGTATAATGGCTTAGTTATAATGAGTTGGAGTATGCAGAGGACACGAGGGTACAGTGCCAGGATTTTGGGGCTCTGGGTAGAGGAATGGAAGCCTGCCTTTCTATCCCTCCTAATAGGGAAATGCAGGGAGGAAATCCCTGACCTTGGCTACACAGACGCTGGCGCTGTTTTCAGGACCTGTCACCTTAACTCTGACCCTGCCGGTTTGAGCCCTTAAAAGGACTGCTATAAAGTGCTCTCCCTATGCTGTCTAACGCTGTGTATGCAGCGCATACAGCTGTATCGGCGATAGGACTCAGGAGGACGGAGCTGCGACAGTGATGTCTGACACCAAAGACGCAGAAGGCAGATAATGGCGTCCTGAAAGAAAATGTCCGGTTTTATAATGCAGGGACATGTGACATGGACATCCTATCACACATGCCGTTGCTTCTCTGGCTCAAAGTCCACTTAGCTGTGTGTGTGTCTGGGATTGGCTGACATGCTGGCCCGCCCCACAAGACGCGCGCGCTTAGGGAAGGAAGACAAGAAAAAAAAAAAAAATGGCGATCGCCATTATACAAACAGCAGTGATCTGAAGGCGCTGTTCACGCACACTATACACTGAAATGTCATAATAGTGTGATTCACAGAGTGACTTACACTATTACAGCAGAAACCAAGCTATGATTTAGCTGGTTTTTTGCTGCTAGAACCGTTCTCGAACGTTTCTAGAACTATCGAGCTTTTGCAAAAAGCTCGAGTTCTAGTTCGATCTAGAACAGGCCCCAAAATCACTCGAGCCTAGAACTGGAGAACCACGAACCGCGCTCAACTCTAATCATGTCAGTTATACTTGTATCGTTATTCCTCCTCATATCGCTTGTCAGATCATAATATGGATGTGCATTACTTTATTGGCCTGTGAAAATAAAACCTGGTATTAAACTGGGGGCATGCAGGTATTCTAAAATGAATAAAAGCATAAATGATGTAGGTGAGGGGAGTGAAATAGCACCATAAAAATCCAACAAAACCCAAGGACAATTGGTACTGTTAATATATATATCCCTAATATCCGGTATATATATTATAATGCAAGACATTATGAAAAATCCTCAATACAATGTGTACTAATAATGAAGGAATATCACAAAAATGGGGAGTAGCTAACGGATTCGTTGAGACCTCGGGGGACCAGAGTGTCCAAGGTCACAATCCATTTTGTCTCACACTGCGCCAGGCGCTTTTTGAGTTCACCACCCCTGATCCCACCCTCTATGGCATCAATGCCGCTGATCTTTAATTTCGACGGGTCACAGGAGTGGTGAGATCTGAAGAGCCTGGGCAGTGTTTTGAGCAGCGTAGTGTCAGTCTCTGATCTGGCAGCAGCAATGTCCCTCACGTGCTCCCTGACCCTCACGCGGAACTCACGCGAGGTGAGGCCCACGTAGGTCAGGGGGCACGGACATGTAGCAAAATACACCACATGTGTGGTACTACATGTGATGTATCGTCTAATTAGGAAATCCCTTTGTCCATCAGATGAATAAAAGTTCGTACTACGAAGGACATTGCTGCAAGCCAGGCAGTGACCACAGGGATAACAACCCTGTAAGGGGCTCCGAGAACCAAACGGATTGGTCCTTGGTGGAATATAATGGCTTTGAACCAGAATGTCTTTAAGGTTCCTGGCCCTCCTCGAGGTCATCAACGGGCTAGGAGTTAATACTTCTGCCAGCACTGGATCAGTCAACAATACCGACCAATGTTTCGCCATAATCCGCCGCATTGTTTCCCACTCCTGATTGTAGGTTCCAATGAACCTCACCGTACATTCTTGTTTGTCCTGTTTTTTGGGGGCACTGGTTAGCAGTTGCATCCGTGGGGTTTTTTTGGCCCGATTGTAGCCCGCCTTGATGCTCCTGCCACTGTACCCTCTATCGCGGAAACGGTCCCTGAGATCTGCTGACTGTGTCTCAAAAGCTATGTTGGATGAGCATATTCGTCTCATCCTCAAGTATTGTCCAGCCGGGATGGCGCGAAGTGTTGAAGGGTTATGGGCGGATGAGGCATGTAGTAGTGCATTCCTGGACGTCTCCTTACGGAAGACGTCCGTTTGGACCGATCCCCTGTCGTCCACAGTGATCAATATGTCCAGGAAATCGATCCTGCATCTACTGCTCTTATAAGTAAGTTTGATATTGAAACTATTGGTATTTAAGTGACTCATAAACTGGTCGAGCTGCTCAAAAGGACCCTGCCACACAAAGAACACGTCATCTATATAGCGCAGCCAGCACTGCACATGGGCGCAAAGCTCAGAGCCCCCGTCACCGAAAACCAGCCTCTCCCAGTAACCCAGGAAGAGGCCGGTGTACGAGGGCGCACAAGCCGTGCCAATGGCAGTGCCACGCCGCTGCAGGTAGAAAATGTCTTTGAAGACGAAAAAATTGTGCGACAGGGTAAAACGGAGCAGCTCGACAATCAGTTCGCCCAACTCACCATCACGACCAGACACCTCGAGGAAGAACTGGACCGCCCGAATCCCATCCTCATGAGAAATACAGGTATACAGGCTCTCGATGTCAGCTGTTACCAGGATCATATCGTCCTCCACAAAGATGCCATCAATCCGCCGCAGCCTGTCCGTAGTGTCCCGGACATAGGAGGGCAGTGTTTCTATTAAAGGTTTCAATTGATGGTATATAAATTTACACACTGCCTCACATAAACCTCCTATGCCGGACACAACTGCGCCCGGGCGGATTCACGGCATCTTTGTGGATTTTGGATAATATGTAGAATGTAGGTACTTTAGGATTTTTCCTACACAGCCCTTCAAACATGATGAAGATTTTGATTACCGCATAAACATATCGAAACGTACGTAGGGCGTTTTCCTGAGGCTTCCTCTGTAGCTGGCTATGGACAATGTGATTTTCCCTATACGGGCTTTGTGCCCCAATACCTCACACTGTATGTATTATGTATAATCCTCTGGTGTCATGGGTTTTTGTTTAATTGTGGTGTATTTACAGTTAGGTCCAGAAATATTTGGACAGTGACACAAGTTTTGTTATTTTAGCTGTTTACAAAAACATGTTCAGAAATACAATTATATATATATAATATGGGCTGAAAGTGCACACTCCCAGCTGCAATATGAGAGTTTTCACATCCAAATCGGAGAAAGGGTTTAGGAATCATAGCTCTGTAATGCATAGCCTCCTCTTTTTCAAGGGACCAAAAGTAATTGGACAAGGGACTCTAAGGGCTGCAATTAACTCTGAAGGCGTCTCCCTCGTTAACCTGTAATCAATGAAGTAGTTAAAAGGTCTGGGGTTGATTACAGGTGTGTGGTTTTGCATTTGGAAGCTGTTGCTGTGACCAGACAACATGCGGTCTAAGGAACTCTCAATTGAGGTGAAGCAGAACATCCTGAGGCTCAAAAAAAAGAAAAAATCCATCAGAGAGATAGCAGACATGCTTGGAGTAGCAAAATCAACAGTCAGGTACATTCTGAGAAAAAAGGAATTGACTGGTGAGCTTGGGAACTCAAAAAGGCCTGGGCATCCACGGATGACAACAGTGGTGGATGATCGCCGCATACTTTCTTTGGTGAAGAAGAACCCGTTCACAACATCAACTGAAGTCCAGAAGACTCTCAGTGAAGTAGGTGCATCTGTCTCTAAGTCAACAGTAAAGAGAAGACTCCATGAAAGTAAATACAAAGGGTTCACATCTACATGCAAACCATTCATCAATTCCAAAAATAGACAGGCCAGAGTTAAATTTGCTGAAAAACACCTCATGAAGCCAGCTCAGTTCTGGAAAAGTATTCTATGGACAGATGAGACAAAGATCAACCTGTACCAGAATGATGGGAAGAAAAAAGTTTGGAGAAGAAAGGGAACGGCACATGATCCAAGGCACACCACATCCTCTGTAAAACATGGTGGAGGCAACGTGATGGCATGGGCATGCATGGCTTTCAATGGCACTGGGTCACTTGTGTTTATTGGTGACATAACAGCAGACAAGAGTAGCCGGATGAATTCTGAAGTGTACCGGGATATACTTTCAGCCCAGATTCAGCCAAATGCCGCAAAGTTGATCGGACGGCGCTTCATAGTACAGATGAACAATGACCCCAAGCATACAGCCAAAGCTACCCAGGAGTTCATGAGTGCAAAAAAGTGGAACATTCTGCAATGGCCAAGTCAATCACCAGATCTTAACCCAATTGAGCATGCATTTCCACTTGCTCAAATCCAGACTTAAGACGGAAAGACCCACAAACAAGCAAGACCTGAAGGCTGCGGCTGTAAAGGCCTGGCAAAGCATTAAGAAGGAGGAAACCCAGCGTTTGGTGATGTCCATGGGTTCCAGACTTAAGGCAGTGATTGCCTCCAAAGGATTTGCAACAAAATATTGAAAATAAAAATATTTTGTTTGGGTTTGGTTTATTTGTCCAATTACTTTTGACCTCCTAAAATGTGGAGTGTTTGTAAAGAAATGTGTACAATTCCTACAATTTCTATCAGATATTTTTGTTCAAACCTTCAAATTAAACGTTACAATCTGTACTTGAATTCTGTTGTAGAGATTTCATTTCAAATCCAATGTGGTGGCATGCAGAGCCCAACTCGCGAAAATTGTGTCACTGTCCAAATATTTCTGGATCTAACTGTACCTTGATTGAGATTTACTTGTACCTAACAACCCATTGACACAAGATTTTTGGATATGTCATTGCCAATGCCTGACCCAGATATATTTTAAGTGTTTTTAAAGATGTTCACTTCATGTCTCAAATAAAATCTGTCACTTTTTGCACTTTAAAAACTCCTGTTTCTCTTGCATTATTATGCTATTGAGTTTGTGCTACAAGTGGGGAGTTGGTGGTGCCCATACCCACAATTACCCTTATATGGTGTTACGGAGCATTGTATTTACAGGATGTACTATGTATGGCCTTTTTCACACATCACTTTTTGCCATCATGCGGAATCCGGCGGTTTTTGAAAAAAAAAAAAAAAAAATGAATCCGGCGCTGAATTTGTTTTTCCCTCATAGTGTTGTTTTTGAGCCGGATTGTGCCGCATGGCCTTGCGTTTTGATCCGGCATGCGCTGGATCAGGTGAAATATGTCTGTGTGGCCGCCGAAAGGAACACAGCAGGCAACATTTTTTGTGCTCAGCAAAAAAACAGATTGTGACGGATCCGGCGATGTCCGTTTTTGTTACAATGGTAGCCTATGGACACAGGATCTGTCGCCATCCATAAAAAAAACAAAAAAAAAACAAAAACGGAATCAGGCGACGGATCCGTTTTTTGTTTTTGGGCATGCAGAACATATGTAAATTCACTTCTGGAAAGAAAAAACAAAACAACTCTCTCGCTGGAAAGGGAAAAATGAGAATGATCCGTTTTTTTGCCTGATCCGTCACATCAGTTTTGTCACAATCTGCAATGGATCCGTCGCATCAGATCCGGATCGCATCACAATCCGGTTTGTGCCTGAAGAAAAAAATAAAAAATGTGAAAAAGTAAAGTTTTTTGGTAAAAAAACAAAAACAAAAAACGGACGCCGTCCGGTGTGTTGTATAATGGCAGCCTATGGGCGCCGGATCCGTCGTAATACGCCAAAAAACGCAATACAGGAACGGATTGCGTTTTTTTTATACTGAGCATGCTCAGTATCACAATGATTCCGTCAAAAAACGGAAGAAACTGATGGGAAAAACTGATGCGACAGAGCAGTCGCATCAGTTTTTTCGCTGGATTGTGCCTGATGCGAAAATACTGATGTGTGAAAGCAGCTAACTCTGTGAATTCCTGCTTTGATCATGTGACCGCATCCCAGCACTGAGCAGTCACACACAGCGTGTCCATGTGTTTCCAAATAAACAGGTACCTTGTCTTTAGTTGTATACAGGGTCGGACTGGGGTGTCTGGGGCCCACCAGGGGAATTGACTCTAGGGGCCCACCCTACAGCTATATGCAAGTACCCATTAGCCGTTATGTTCTTCAGGGTATGTGCCCACGAGCAGGACTCACTGCATCTTGGATGCAGTAAGTCCTGACCTGCAGGTTCACAATTCTCAGCAGGTGAACGCAGGAGACCGCAGCTGCTCGTATAATCTTCCCTTATTGATAGAGAGAAAATGTGATCTCCATACACAACACAATCCACCAAACCAAAACCAATACCACCATATACAAGGGAAAAATACCGCCACACTGTGACCAGACCACATATTACCACCACATAGTGACCGAATACAAGCACATATAAGGGAGAAATACCGCCACACTATGACCAGACCACATAGTGACCGAATAATACCACATACAAGGGAGAAATACCACCTTAGTGTGACCGGACCACATTTTACCACCACATAGTGACCGAAAACAAGTGACCGAAAACAACCACATACAAGATACCAACACAAATACTAACAAATAACAACACCCCATGACCAGACCACATAGTGACCGAATAATACTACAATAATGATCATGAATAGAAACCAAATTCGGAGATGTTGTCAGTAGTTTTATAGAATAAAAGAACAAATTTACATTTTACTCAAAAATATAAAGAGAAAAATCATAAAAACTGAACATTTTGCAGTGGTCTCAGAGGTGTATATTATATATATATATATATATATATATATATATATATATATATATATATATATATATATATATATATATATATATATATATATATATATATATATATATATATATATATATATATATATAGAGCACACCACTAATAAATGACAATGAAAATTTTTTATTGAACACCACACGTTTTACAAGTATACAAATATAACCATTTAAAATCATGGGGTATGAAATCCCTCAATAAGACCATCAGTCACAGAGCCACAATATAAACAATGGTGTGCTCTATATATACATATGCTGGCGCTTTTTTCCCCTCCACCCGGTTATTCACCAGAATGAAGCACGTCTTTTATTTTGCTTTGGTATTTTCAGCTGTTCATCACGTTTTGTTTTTTTGTCATACATGCACACAGAGCACAGTCAGGCCACTCATAGACAAGCACTAATACACAGGCACATACATGTCATACATGCACACAGAGCACAGTCAGGCCCACTAATAAACAAGCACTCATACACAGGCACATACATGTCATAAATGCACACAAAGCACTGTCAGGCCACTAATAGAGCACTAATACACGGACACATGGGCACATACATGTCTTATGTGCACACCCAGACACACACCCTAGTCAGACCCTGTTCACAGACATACATATACATATTAAAGGAGTTCTTACCTTCCCGCGGCTTGTCTCCCGTCCGTCCCGCAAGCTCCATGGTAGAGTCTAAATTCCAGTGGGCTAAAGGACCTGAGCTGACATCATTCCCATGTGATCAGAAGGGGCAGGACCAACATAGCTGATACCAGGAAGAAACTCCCCCCTTGTACCATATAGTGGATGGGAGGAAACATGGCCACGCCCCCAACTAAGCCGATCACGCCCACTAGGAAGGTCCTGCTAGCCACTGGGATCTAGCTACAACCCAGGCTCCATAACAGATCACAGATCCTCAGTAAGCATCAGTGCTGAGTGCACTGTGTGACGTCACAGTTAGCAGACACGGCCGTGTCTGTAAACTGACATTACTGGCGCAGTGCAGACACCGACGACAAAGAATCAGGCGGCCTCAGCACTGCCGCTGGTGGTGCTGCCTGGGGCCCCCTTCCCTAGCCCAGCCTGCGATTACCAGCTTGGGCCCTATGTGAAGTACGGTGGGCCCACTAAGTTCCCGGGGCCTACCGGGGGATACCCTGACACCCCCGGTGTCCCAGACCGACCCTGGTTGTATATATAATCTCACTTGTCTGGGTCTCATGTTCATTTACTATCTGGCCCTTGAGAAAGCTGCACCAGGCTGCAGCTATAAGCGTGGCCCCCCCCCACTTCTTCTCTTACCCCGCACCTTCTCCTTGGCTGTCAGCTGCTTATTCCAGCAGCACAGGCACACTAGCCATTATTGTTTTGCATCCGTCACAATCAGTTGAGTGACTGATGCAACGGATGCATTGCAGATAGTGGCACAACTGTTGTGACTGATGCTGCAAAATGACGATCCGTTTTTTTTTTTTTTTTTTTTTTTACTGTTTTACTGAAGGCCAGCTTTTCTGAGCGATCAGCTGATTGTTCAGAAAAGGCGGGCGCTGGCCGGTCAGCTGATCACTCACAAAAGACCACCAGGCGATCAGCTGATCGTTGCTGCTGCTGGAACTAAATTTACAGTCCATCATGGTTTTTTACTGTGCGCATGCTCACAGTAAAAAAACTGATCCGCCGCAGACAAAAAGCGTTACGAGCTGCGTTCACACCACCTGACGGTTAGTCAGTAAACGACTAATCTGTCACGCAGCGGATACAACGCAAGGCCATCATTCACAATCAGTCGCTAATAGAAGTTTATGGGGAAAAACGGATTCCTGCAAAATATTTTGCAGGATACCGTAATTCCTCAAGGCGACGGATTGTGACTGATACAAAACAACGCAACAACGCAAGTGTGAAAGCAGCCCTATTAGGTGTGTGTACTGGTGCTGCGGCATTCTAGGGTCCAGGTGAGAGTATCTTTGGCTCTGGTCTTTTCTAACTCATTTATTTGCAGTCACAATACTGACTTGCAGCAAACTACATCTTTCAATTTTCTTCACAGTATTGATAATTAGGAGCCTGCATTTTTTGGTTGTATCTTTTGTGGACTGCGCAGTGACCTCAACCTGTATATACAGTGCCTTGCGAAAGATTTCGTCCTCTTTGAATTTTTCAACCTTTTCACACATTTCAGGCTTCAAACTGAAAGATAAAAAATGTTAATGTTCTGATGAAGAATCAACAAGTGGACACAATTATGAAGTTGAACAAAATTCATTGCTTATATAAAAAACTTTTATAAAAAATAATAAACTGAAAAGTGGGGCGTGCAATATTATTTGTCCCCTTTAAGTTAATACTTTGTATCGCCACCTTTTGCTGTGATTACAGCTGCAGTCGCTTGGGGTTTGTGTCTATTAGTTTTGCACATCGAGAGACTGAAATTCTTGCCCATTCTTCCTTTGCAAATAGCTGGAGCTGAGTGAGGTTGGATGGAGAGAGTTTGTGAACTGCAGTTTTCAGCTCTTTCCACAGATTCTTGATTGGATTCAGGTCTGGACTGTGACTTGGCCATTCTAACACCTGGATACCTTTATTTGTGAACCATTCCATTGTAGATTTTGCTTTATGTTTGGGATCATTGTCTTGTTGGAAGACAAATCTCCGTCCCAGTCTCAGGTCTTTTGCAGACTCCAACAGGTTTCCTTCAAGAATGGTCCTGTATTTGGCTCCATCCATCTTCCCATCAATTTTAACCATCTTCCCTGTCCCTGCTGAAGAAAAGCAGGCCCAAACCATGATGCTGCCGCCACCATGTTTGACAGTGGGGATGGCGTGTTCAGAGTGATGAGCTGTGTTGCTTTTATGCCAAACATATTGTTTGGCATTGTGCCCAAATAGTAGAGCACTTTCTTCCACATGTTTGGTGTGTCTCCCAGGTGCTTTGTGGCAAACTAAACAACACTTTTTATGGATATCTTTGAGAAATGGCTTTCTTCTTGCCACTCATCCATAAAGGCCAGATTTGTGCAGTGTACGACTGATTATTGTCCTATGGACAGACTCTCCCACCTCAGCTGTAGATCTCTGCAGTTCATCCAGAGTGATCATGGGCCTCTTGGCTGCATCTCTGATCAGTCTTCTCCTTGTTTGAGATGAAAGTTTGGATGGACGGTCGGGTCTTGGTAGATTTGTAGTGGTATGATACTCTTTCCATTTCAATATGATCGCTTGCACAGTGCTTCTTTGGATGTTTAAAGTTGTGGAATTCTTTTTGTAACCAAATCCAGCTTTAAACGTCTCCACAACAGTATCACGGACCTGCCTGTTGTGTTCCTTGGTCTTCATGATGCTATTTGCGCTGTAAACAGAACACTGATACTATCACAGAGCAGGTGCATTTATACAGAGACTGGATTACACTCAGGTGGATTATATTTATCACCATCAGTCATTTAGGACAACATTGGATCTTTCAGAGATCCTCTATGAACTTCTGGAGTGAGTTTGCTGCACTGAAAGTAAAGGGGATGAATAATATTGAACGCCCCAATTTTCAGTTTATTCTTTTTTTACAAAAGTTTAAAAAAAGCAATAAATTCCGTTCAACTTCACAATTGTGTCCCACTTGTTGTTGATTATTCACCATAACATTAAAATTTTAATCTTTATGTTTATGGAATGTGGGAAAAGGTTGAAAAATTCAAGTGGGCTGAATACTTTCGCAAGGCACTGTATTTTTTGGTGTGATAAATCTTGTATATGGGGATACTAATTGTTAATCATGGTTCTCATTTGACCGGAATTTTTTCACCCATACTGGACACAACCTTTAGCAAGGAATAACAGTAATAGGGAGGAATAGGGGTTCTAAGGCTAGTTTCACACTTGCGTTGTGTGACGGATGCAACAGATCGTACAAAATGACGCAATCCGTTATAGTTTTTTTTTTCTTGACTTTACACATCTGGGCATGCGCAGTTGTGTAAAGACGGATGCGTTAACGGAATCCGTCAAATGGCGGAATCTAACGGAATCCGCCACCATAGACGTCCATTATAAAAACAACGGACGCCGACGGAATCCGCCGCTCTGCGTCATTTTAACGTACGAAAAAACGTACATGCTGCGTTCCTTCCGCCCGACGGAAGCAACGCAGCGTCGGCCAGCGGAAGCAACGCAGGTCCATCAGTCGCAATCCGTCATTCATGCAAGTCTATGGGAAGGAGCGTAATCCGTTAACGGATTCCGCTGTTTTCCAAAACGGCGGATTGCGACTGAAGGAAAAAAAACACAAGTGTGAAACTAGCCTAAGAGACACTGTTTTGTGATGTTTTAATGGGTGTTTTTTGACTTGTGCAGATTTTCAATATGTATTTAATAAATATTTTTTACATGACCTATTTACGGTGTGGTGATCCCATAATATAGTACTATTGGTGATCCCCTGTTAAATTAAGTGGTGCCCTCCTACATGTTTATCCTGATACAACCAATAGAGGGCGCTGCACACAGGATGTATTGTATTTTACAACCAATAGAGGGCGCTGCACACAGGATGTATTGTATTTTACAACCAATAGAGGGCGCTGCACACAGAAACTCATTGCACTGTATTGTATGGTACAACCAATAGAGGGCGCTTATAACCAAATCTCCATGTAGTGTCTAATAGAGGGCGCAGAACATAGGAGCCTGCAACCCGCATAGGAACTCTTGCCTCCTTCGACATAAATGATGTTTTGCAGCCAATTGCCGTGAACTAACATCAGCGGTGACAACGGAATAATCTAAGGGCTGTATTAGGCTGCTTTCACACCTCCAGTTTCTGCAATGCGGCACACTCCGGCACTTTGCAAGAAAATCGCAACCGGTTGCGTTTTTTCTGCATAGACTTTAATTAGTGCCGCATTGTGCCGCAAGGCCTTGCGTTCCATCCGGTTTTTGCCGCATGCGGCAGATTTAGCCGATGTGGCGGCCGGATGGAACGTTGCCTAGCACGTTTTTTCGTGCGGCAAAAAAAAAACGCATCGCGCCGCATTCGGCCGATGCGGCGCATTTTTCAATGCATGCCTATGGTGGACGGATGCGGCAAAAACCGCATCTGGACGCCGCATGCGTTTTTTGCCACTGCGCATGCTCAGTAGCATGCCGCAAGCGGCAAAAACCGGACGGGCCGCATGGGAAAAACTTATGCAAAGGATGCGGTGTTTTCACCACATCCGTTGCATAGCTTGCACAGCCGGATTGAGCCGCACTGCTCAAGCCGGATGTGTGAAAGCAGCCTTAGGCTACTTTCACACCTCCGGTTTCTGCAATGCGGCACAATACGGCACTCTGCAGAAAAACCGCAACCGTTTTTTTTTGCTGCCGGTTGCGTTTTTTTTTTGCATAGACTTGCATTAGTGCCGTATTGTGCCGCAGGGGCTTGCGTTCGGTCCGGTTTTTGCCGCATGCGGCAGATTTAGCCAATGCCGCGGCCGGACAGAACGTTCCCTGCAACGTTTTTTGCTCCAGCAAAAATAACCGCATCGCGCCGCATCCGGCCGCTGCGGTGCATTTTCAATGCATGCCTATGGACGCCGGATGCGGCAAAAAACGCATCCGGCCGCCGCATGCGGTTTTTTCCACTGCGCATGCTCAGTAGCGTGCCGCAACCGGAAAAAAAACGGACCGGCCGCATGTATAAACTTATGCAAAGGATGCGGTGTTTTCGCCGCATCCGTTGCATAGGTTTCACAGCCGGATTGAGCCGCACGGCTCAAACCGGATGTGTGAAAGTAGCCTTTGGCTGCTTTCACACATCCGGCTTGAGCTCTGCGGCTCAATCCGGCTGTGCAAGCTATGCAACGGATGCGGTGAAAACACCGCATCCTTTGCACAAGTTTTTCCCTTGCGGCCCGTCCGGTTTTTGCCGCTTGCGGCATGCTACTGAGCATGCGCAGTGGCAAAAACCGCATGCGGCGGCCGGATGCGGTTTTTGCCGCATCCGGCCGCCATAGGCATGCATTGAAAAATGCGCCGCATCGGCCGAATGCGGCGCAATGCGGGTTTTTTTGCCGCACGAAAAATTGTGCCAGGGAACGTTCCATCCGGCCGCCGCATCGGCTAAATCTGCCGCATGCGGCAAAAAACGGATGGAACGCAAGGGCATGCGGCACAATGCGGCACTAATTAAAGTCTATGCAGAAAAAACGCAACTGGCAGCAAAAAAAAACGGTTGCGATTTTCCTGCAAAGTGCCGGAGTGTGCCGCATTGCAGAAACCGGAGGTGTGAAATCAGCCAGGCTGATTAAATCTGTGCGCTACTTCATTTTGACGTCACAGCGAACCAAGAGGCCATAGTTTGTACAACCAATAGAGGGCGCTGCGCACAGAGCTGGGGAGGAGACCGGCCTGCAGGACAGATATATTTCACTACAACCAATAGAGGGCGCTGCGCACAGAGCTGGGGAGGAGACCGGCCTGCAGGACAGAGAAATATTTCACTACAACCAATAGAGGGCGCTGCGCACAGAGCTGGGGAGGAGACCGGCCTGCAGGACAGAGAAATATTTCACTACAACCAATAGAGGGCGCTGCACAGAGCTGGGAGGAGACCGGCCTGCAGGACAGAGAAATATTTCACTACAACCAATAGAGGGCGCTGCACACAGAGCTGGGGAGGAGACCGGCCTGCAGGACAGATATATTTCACTACCACCAATAGAGGGCGCTGCACACAGAGCTGGGAGGAGAGCGGCCTGCAGGACAGATATATTTCACTACAACCAATAGAGGGCGCTGCACACAGAGCTGGGGAGGAGACCGGCCTGCAGGACAGAGAAATATTTCACTACAACCAATAGAGGGCGCTGCGCACAGAGCTGGGGAGGAGACCGGCCTGCAGGACAGAGAAATATTTCACTACAACCAATAGAGGGCGCTGCACACAGAGCTGGGAGGAGACCGGCCTGCAGGACAGAGAAATATTTCACTACAACCAATAGAGGGCGCTGCACACAGAGCTGTGGAGGAGACCGGCCTGCAGGACAGAGGAATATTTCACTACAACCAATAGAGGGCGCTGCACACAGAGCTGGGAGGAGACCGGCCTGCAGGACAGAGAAATATTTCACTACAACCAATAGAGGGCGCTGCACACAGAGCTGGGAGGAGACCGGCCTGCAGGACAGAGAAATATTTCACTACAACCAATAGAGGGCGCTGCACACAGAGCTGGGAGGAGAGCGGCCTGCAGGACAGAGAAATATTTCACTACAACCAATAGAGGGCGCTGCGCACAGAGCTGGGAGGAGAGCGGCCTGCAGGACAGAGAAATATTTCACTACAACCAATAGAGGGCGCTGCACACAGAGCTGTGGAGGAGACCGGCCTGCAGGACAGAGAAATATTTCACTACAACCAATAGAGGGCGCTGCACACAGAGCTGTGGAGGAGACCGGCCTGCAGGACAGAGAAATATTTCACTACAACCAATAGAGGGCGCTGCACACAGAGGAGGAGGAGGAGACCGGAATGCAGGACAGAGAAATATTTCACTACAACCAATAGAGGGCGCTGCACACAGAGCTGGGAGGAGACCGGCCTGCAGGACAGAGAAATATTTCACTACAACCAATAGAGGGCGCTGCACACAGAGCTGTGGAGGAGACCGGCCTGCAGGACAGATATATTTCACTACAACCAATAGAGGGCGCTGCACACAGAGCTGGGAGGAGACCGGCCTGCAGGACAGAGCAATATTTCACTACAACCAATAGAGGGCGCTGCACAGAGCTGGGAGGAGACCGGCCTGCAGGACAGAGCAATATTTCACTACAACCAATAGAGGGCGCTGCACACAGAGCTGTGGAGGAGACCGGCCTGCAGGACAGAGAAATATTTCACTACAACCAATAGAGGGCGCTGCACACAGAGCTGTGGAGGAGACCGGCCTGCAGGACAGAGAAATATTTCACTACAACCAATAGAGGGCGCTGCACACAGAGCTGGGAGGAGACCGGCCTGCAGGACAGGGAAATATTTCACTACAACCAATAGAGGGCGCTGCGCACAGAGCTGGGAGGAGACCGGCCTGCAGGACAGAGAAATATTTCACTACAACCAATAGAGGGCGCTGCACACAGAGCTGGGAGGAGAGCGGCCTGCAGGACAGAGAAATATTTCACTACAACCAATAGAGGGCGCTGCGCACAGAGCTGGGAGGAGAGCGGCCTGCAGGACAGAGAAATATTTCACTACAACCAATAGAGGGCGCTGCGCACAGAGCTGGGAGGAGACCGGCCTGCAGGACAGAGAAATATTTCACTACAACCAATAGAGGGCGCTGCACACAGAGCTGGGAGGAGAGCGGCCTGCAGGACAGAGGAATATTTCACTACAACCAATAGAGGGCGCTGCACACAGAGCTGGGAGGAGACCGGCCTGCAGGACAGAGCAATATTTCACTACAACCAATAGAGGGCGCTGCACACAGAGCTGGGAGGAGACCGGCCTGCAGGACAGAGAAATATTTCACTACAACCAATAGAGGGCGCTGCACACAGAGCTGTGGAGGAGACCGGCCTGCAGGACAGAGAAATATTTCACTACAACCAATAGAGGGCGCTGCACACAGAGGAGGAGGAGGAGACCGGAATGCAGGACAGAGAAATATTTCACTACAACCAATAGAGGGCGCTGCGCACAGAGCTGGGAGGAGACCGGCCTGCAGGACAGAGAAATATTTCACTACAACCAATAGAGGGCGCTGCACACAGAGCTGGGAGGAGACCGGCCTGCAGGACAGAGAAATATTTCACTACAACCAATAGAGGGCGCTGCACACAGAGCTGTGGAGGAGACCGGCCTGCAGGACAGAGAAATATTTCACTACAACCAATAGAGGGCGCTGCACACAGAGGAGGAGGAGGAGACCGGAATGCAGGACAGAGAAATATTTCACTACAACCAATAGAGGGCGCTGCACACAGAGGAGGAGGAGGAGACCGGAATGCAGGACAGAGAAATATTTCACTACAACCAATAGAGGGCGCTGCACACAGAGCTGGGAGGAGACCGGCCTGCAGGACAGAAATATTTCACTACAACCAATAGAGGGCGCTGCACACAGAGCTGGGAGGAGACCGGCCTGCAGGACAGAGCAATATTTCACTACAACCAATAGAGGGCGCTGCACAGAGCTGGGAGGAGACCGGCCTGCAGGACAGAGAAATATTTCACTACAACCAATAGAGGGCGCTGCACACAGAGCTGGGAGGAGACCGGCCTGCAGGACAGAGAAATATTTCACTACAACCAATAGAGGGCGCTGCACACAGAGCTGGGAGGAGACCGGCCTGCAGGACAGAGAAATATTTCACTACAACCAATAGAGGGCGCTGCACACAGAGCTGGGGAGGAGACCGGCCTGCAGGACAGGGAAATATTTCACTACAACCAATAGAGGGCGCTGCGCACAGAGCTGGGAGGAGACCGGCCTGCAGGACAGAGGAATATTTCACTACAACCAATAGAGGGCGCTGCACAGAGCTGGGAGGAGAGCGGCCTGCAGGACAGATATATTTCACTACAACCAATAGAGGGCGCTGCACACAGAGCTGGGAGGAGACCGGCCTGCAGGACAGAGAAATATTTCACTACAACCAATAGAGGGCGCTGCACACAGAGCTGGGAGGAGAGCGGCCTGCAGGACAGAGAAATATTTCACTACAACCAATAGAGGGCGCTGCACACAGAGCTGGGAGGAGAGCGGCCTGCAGGACAGAGCAATATTTCACTACAACCAATAGAGGGCGCTGCACAGAGCTGGGAGGAGACCGGCCTGCAGGACAGAGAAATATTTCACTACAACCAATAGAGGGCGCTGCACACAGAGCTGGGAGGAGAGCGGCCTGCAGGACAGAGAAATATTTCACTACAACCAATAGAGGGCGCTGCACACAGAGCTGTGGAGGAGACCGGCCTGCAGGACAGAGGAATATTTCACTACAACCAATAGAGGGCGCTGCACACAGAGCTGGGGAGGAGACCGGCCTGCAGGACAGGGAAATATTTCACTACAACCAATAGAGGGCGCTGCACAGAGCTGGGAGGAGACCGGCCTGCAGGACAGAGAAATATTTCACTACAACCAATAGAGGGCGCTGCACACAGAGCTGGGAGGAGAGCGGCCTGCAGGACAGGGAAATATTTCACTACAACCAATAGAGGGCGCTGCACACAGAGCTGGGAGGAGACCGGCCTGCAGGACAGAGAAATATTTCACTACAACCAATAGAGGGCGCTGCACACAGAGCTGGGAGGAGACCGGCCTGCAGGACAGAGAAATATTTCACTACAACCAATAGAGGGCGCTGCACACAGAGCTGTGGAGGAGACCGGCCTGCAGGACAGAGAAATATTTCACTACAACCAATAGAGGGCGCTGCACACAGAGCTGGGGAGGAGACCGGCCTGCAGGACAGGGAAATATTTCACTACAACCAATAGAGGGCGCTGCACACAGAGCTGTGGAGGAGACCGGCCTGCAGGACAGATATATTTCACTACAACCAATAGAGGGCGCTGCACACAGAGCTGGGAGGAGAGCGGCCTGCAGGACAGAGCAATATTTCACTACAACCAATAGAGGGCGCTGCACAGAGCTGGGAGGAGACCGGCCTGCAGGACAGAGAAATATTTCACTACAACCAATAGAGGGCGCTGCACAGAGCTGGGAGGAGACCGGCCTGCAGGACAGGGAAATATTTCACTACAACCAATAGAGGGCGCTGCACACAGAGCTGGGAGGAGAGCGGCCTGCAGGACAGAGGAATATTTCACTACAACCAATAGAGGGCGCTGCACACAGAGCTGGGAGGAGAGCGGCCTGCAGGACAGAGAAATATTTCACTACAACCAATAGAGGGCGCTGCACACAGAGCTGTGGAGGAGACCGGCCTGCAGGACAGAGAAATATTTCACTACAACCAATAGAGGGCGCTGCGCACAGAGCTGGGAGGAGACCGGCCTGCAGGACAGAGAAATATTTCACTACAACCAATAGAGGGCGCTGCACACAGAGCTGGGAGGAGAGCGGCCTGCAGGACAGAGAAATATTTCACTACAACCAATAGAGGGCGCTGCACACAGAGCTGTGGAGGAGACCGGCCTGCAGGACAGAGAAATATTTCACTACAACCAATAGAGGGCGCTGCGCACAGAGCTGGGGAGGAGACCGGCCTGCAGGACAGATATATTTCACTACAACCAATAGAGGGCGCTGCACACGGAGCTGGGAGGAGACCGGCCTGCAGGACAGAGAAATATTTCACTACAACCAATAGAGGGCGCTGCACACAGAGCTGGGAGGAGAGCGGCCTGCAGGACAGAGGAATATTTCACTACAACCAATAGAGGGCGCTGCACACAGAGCTGGGAGGAGACCGGCCTGCAGGACAGAGAAATATTTCACTACAACCAATAGAGGGCGCTGCACACAGAGCTGGGAGGAGACCGGCCTGCAGGACAGAGAAATATTTCACTACAACCAATAGAGGGCGCTGCACAGAGCTGGGGAGGAGACCGGCCTGCAGGACAGAGAAATATTTCACTACAACCAATAGAGGGCGCTGCACACAGAGCTGGGAGGAGACCGGCCTGCAGGACAGAGCAATATTTCACTACAACCAATAGAGGGCGCTGCACACAGAGCTGTGGAGGAGACCGGCCTGCAGGACAGAGAAATATTTCACTACAACCAATAGAGGGCGCTGCACACAGAGCTGGGAGGAGACCGGCCTGCAGGACAGATATATTTCACTACAACCAATAGAGGGCGCTGCGCACAGAGCTGGGGAGGAGACCGGCCTGCAGGACAGAGCAATATTTCACTACAACCAATAGAGGGCGCTGCGCACAGAGCTGGGAGGAGAGCGGCCTGCAGGACAGAGAAATATTTCACTACAACCAATAGAGGGCGCTGCACAGAGCTGGGAGGAGAGCGGCCTGCAGGACAGAGAAATATTTCACTAAAAACCAATAGAGGGCGCTGCACACAGAAGCCTGTAACCCGCATGTTAACCCTTTCCTCCTTCCACACAAATGAATTACAGAGAACTAATATCAGCCTCGAGCACGGAATAATCTACCGGGGGATACAGTTATGTGCGTTATTTCACAGTGCCGTCACAGCAACAGCCATGTGAGAAAAAGAGGCCATAGTCTATACAACCAATAGAGGGCGCTGCACAATAACTCAGCGTACATCCAAAACATGGCGCTGTGCAGTGACACTCCTTGTAGAGTATTGTACAACCAATAGAGGGCGCTGCGAACCAAATCTCCATTTAGTGAATTACATAACCAATAGATGATTACTGCACTATTCTAAGTCCTGTTGTGTATAAATACGTGACTCTTCAGATTTTGTGTTATACCATGCCTGATGAAGAGACCTGAGTAGTCTCGAAAGCTTGCAATTATTACCATCTTTTCAGTTAGCCATTAAAAGGTATCAACCACTGAGGACTCTCTGTTCTTTTAAACAATTTTTTTATAACCAATAGAGGGCGCTAGAAAACAAAACTCCTTGTACTGTATTATGTACGTCCTAATACAAGTGCAGAAATCACATACAAAGAACAAAGGGAAAGAAGAAAGCTCCGCGCTCGTGAGTTCTGAGCTGAGACTTCACTAGTATTATCGGGACCGTAGGGCGTGGCCGGCCGGAGATAGTGGGCGGGAGAAGAGATTGTGGGCGTGACCGCCCGAGCACAGTGAACATTAATTTTTAAGTCCACGTAAACATGGAGCTGTTTAACAAAAGCGGGGGTCTGAGGGTAACCCATAGGGGACCCATACGTGGGGGGAGGGGTAGGATAGGGGGGGGCTTCTCTTTCTTAATCAAAGCGGCATATCTGGTAGGCGTGGCCTGATACGGGCCTACTTTCACACATCCGGTTTGAGCACTGCGGCTCAATCCGGCTGTGAAAACTATGCAACGGATGCGGCGAAAACACCGCATCCTTTGCATAAGTTTTTACATGCGGCCTGTCCGTTTTTCCCCGGTTGCGGCACGCTACTGAGCATGCGCAGTGGAAAAAAAAACGCATGCGGTGACCGGATGCGGTTTTTTCCGCATCGCGCCGCATCCGGCCTCCATAGGTATGCATTGAAAAATGCGCCGCAGCGGCCGGATGCGGCGCGATGCGGTTTTTTTTTTGCCGGAGCAAAAAACGTTGCAGGGAACGTTCGATCCGGCCGCGGCATCGGCTAAGGCTACTTTCACACATCCGGTTTTTGCTCTGCGGCACAATACGGCGCTCTGCAGAAAAACCGCAACCGTTTTTTTTTGCCGCCGGTTGCGTTTTTTTTTCCATAGACTTACATTAGTGCCGTATTGTGCCGCATGGGCTTGCGTTCGGTCCGTTTATTGCCGCATGCGGCAGATTTAGCCGATGCCGCGGCCGGATGGAACGTTGCCTGCAACGTGTTTTGCTCCGGCAAAAAACCCGCATCGCGCCGCATCCGGCCGCTGCGGCGCATTTTTCAATGCATGCCTATGGACGCCGGATGTGGTGCGATGCGGAAAAAAACGCATCCGGCCGCCGCATGCGGTTTCTTCCACTGCGCATGCTCAGTAGCGTGACGCAACCGGAAAAAACTGGACCGGCCGCATGTAAAAACTTATGCAAAGGATGCGGTGTTTTCACCGCATCCGTTGCATAGGTTTCACAGCCGGATTGAGCCGCACGGCTCAAACCGGATGTGTGAAAGTAAGGCTACTTTCACACATCAGTTTTTTTCCATCAGGTACAATCCGGAAAAAACCGGGTTAAACGGATCCGGTACCGCATCCGTTTTATCACCATAGATTTGCATTGTTACCGGATTGTACCTGATGGCTTTGCGTTGCATCCGTTTTTTTCCGGATGCGGCAAAATTTATCAAAGCGGCGGCCGGAGGCAACGTGTCTTGCAACGTTTTTTTGTCTGGCAAAAAAACGCATCGCGCCGGATCTGGCGCGATACGGCATGTTTTACAATGAAAGCCTATGGATGCCGGATCCGGTGCAATGCGGTAAAAAAATGGATGCGGCTACCGGATCCGTTTTTGTAAACTGCACATGCACCAAATTAAAAAAGCTGATCCTTCAAAAAAAAAAAAAAAAAAAGGACAAACCGGATGCAAAAACGGATGCAAACCGTATCCACCGTATCCGGTTTTGTACGCATCCGGCATAACGGATCCATTAAAAACCGGATACGGTTTTACATTTTTTGGCCGGATCCTTTGGATCAGGAAAAAAAAGGATTGTGCCTGAATGCAGAAAACTGATGTGTGAAAGTAGCCTTAGGCTAGTTTCACGCTTGCGTTCAGCGCATTCCGTCACTATGGAGAATAGCGCAGTCCGTTAACGGACTGCGCTATTCTCCATAGAGTTGTATGGACGACGCACTGTAACGCAAGTGTCTGCGTTGCATCCGCTGGACGACGCAGCGTCGTTATTTTGATGCTGCGTCGGGCGGATGGAACGCTGCATGTAGCGTTTTTCTGCGCTTGGCGGAGTGTCAAAAAAACGCAACCTGCAGGAATCCGTTGTTTTTATAATGGACGCCTATGGTGGCGGATTCCGTTATAATGCGTCATTTGACGGATTCCGTTAACGCATCCGTCTTTACACACCTGCGCATGCCCAGATGTGTAATGTCAAGGAAAAAACCTATAACGGATTCCGTTATTTTGTACGATCCGTAGCATCCGTTGTGCCACTATATGCAACGCATCCGTTGCATGCGTCACACAACGCAATGCTACGGATCCCGTCCAACGCAAGTGTGAAACTAGCCTTATTCTTAAGTCCACGTAAACATGGAGCTGTTTATAACAGAAGCGGGGGTCTGAGGGTAACCCATAAGAGACCCATACGTGGGGGGGGAGGGGGGGGATACGGGAGGGGGGGGGCTTCTCTTGCTTAATCAAAGCGGCATATCTGGTAGGCGTGGCCTGATACGGGCTGTCTTAGAGCCACGTCCACCAAGACGGCTATCACGCCCACCAGTTAGCCGCAGGTATGCCGCTTTGATAATGCAAGAGGGGCTTCGCTCCCCCTGCAACCCCTGTCTGGGAACTTACCCCTGACCCCCGCTTCTAATATAAACAACTCCCTGCCTGTATGGAGTTAAGAATTAATGTTCACTAAGCTCAGGCGGTCACGCCCACTATCTCATCTCCCGCCCATCTCCGGCCGGCCACGCCCACCACGTCTGGTCCCTGATAATACAGGTATGACGTCACTGATATCAGCCATTCCCTCTGCTAGTACCGGGGCGGAGGAAGCTTCCTGTATACTCTGTCAGACACGTCAGTGTGATACCAATAGAGGGCGCTGTGACCACAGCTCTTCCATCCAGCGCTCTGTGCTCCACTACTCAATATATAACCCAGCAGACCAAGGTCCCTGATACCTGGACAGACCCTCCAAATAAAACTCCACCTCATGTTACCGAAATTAGTGTTAATTTGTGTATAAATTGTGAAAACAAGAAAAAAAGTCCCATTGACATTGCAGCATCAGGACAGGAGTCATCATTTCACCATTTTCTTGCCTATTGTATTTTAACAATAAAGTAAAAAAGAAAAAAAAATGTAATCCAGTAATTAAAATTTCCAAATACCTCCCAGCAATTCCAATGGCTGGACGCTTGAGTTATAAAGGATGAAAACTGTCAAGAATCCCTGGGCATATCCTGCACAACCAGCAGGGGGCGCCGTAAACCATTGGGATAACCCTTTACTGCCCAGAGCAGCTGTCACACAGTACAATCTCCACCATCGTTCTCAGGCCTCATTCACACGTCCGTTTTTCTCGCAGGTCTGCTATCAGCGGTTTTTATAGACAGGACCCGTCCCTTAGGCCGGAGTCACACTTGCGAGTGCCTCGCGTGAGTCTCTCATTGAATCACCTGGACATGGCTGCACACTCTCTTCACAGGAGTGGGTCGGCTGCATGTATCTCTATGCAGCTGAGACGCTCCTGTCCGGAGAGTGTGCAGCCATGTCCAGGTGATTCAATGAGAGACTCACGCGAGTTACACGCAAGGCACTCGCAAGTGTGACTCTGGCCTTATCGTCCGCACAAGATCGCGGAGGCAGGTCTGATAGCGAGCCGTGCCTGGTCAACACCGGTAACCGTGAAAAATACTCGGATGCCGTCTGTGTGTTGTGATTTTTACCCACCGAATCTGAACCGAAAAAATAACCTTATAAATCTTGGAGCAAACACTGACAACTGCTGAAACTCAGACCAAAATCACTGATGGATCTAAATACGTGAAAATAAGCCGATATGTGAACGAGGCCTTAGGCTGCAGTCACAGATGGAAAAAAATACAAACGTCTGATTTTCTTGCTAATGAGCCCACAGACTTGTGGCTCTGTACACACTGAAAGTCACGAATCTGAGCGAGGAATCAACAAGACTGAGAGCAGGTCACGTAGACACGCGACCGCGGATGTGGATTGGACCCCGCCGTACTAGACAAAGCACAAGGGCTCTATTCTGCGTTTGTCTCATGCATCCGCTGCTTTGTGATAAATGTGAATAGCGGGGAAGCAACATGGAAGACGCCTGAGAAAACAGGGCTTAAATCGAAGGACAAAAGCCACAGAGATAGGTTAATATAGCTGTAGACTCTGCTGATGGATCAGGCTACTGCTCTCTGTTATCAGACTGGTAGCTTGTCCCCATACCTCCTTTTCTCCTCTATCCCTGTACAAGCACCATGTTTTCATATTACCATTCTGTGAGCTATTTATTGTCCTCTGTTCAGGGCCGGTTTTGGACCGGAGTCACACTCGCAAGAAACTCACGTGAGTATCGCATCGTATCACTTTGTCGCACAATCCCCGGACACGAGCATCTCAGCTGCATAGAAATACATGCAGCCGACCTGCTCCTGTCAGGAGAATGCAGCCGGGTGATGGGATGCGAGACTCACGTGAGTCTCTCGCATGTGTGACTCCAACCTAACCAATATAGCCTATGCCAAAATTTAAAGTGGGGCTTTATTGTTGAAATATTTCAAGATTACCTCCGTTAGGGTGCAGTCAGATGGCCGTATACCTCGGTCGAAGATGGCATGGCAATATCCGGACTGGCTGTCAGCCTCCTGAGCCGAGTGTAAGAGCTGCATAGATATACACGCTGTCAGGCTCGGGTCAGGAGAGCTGCTGGCCAGTCCAGAAATTGCCATGCCATCCACGGCTGAGATATTCCGTAGTCTGACTGTGCCCTCAGGGTGGGCTCACATGACCGTATAAAAAATCGTTACATCAGAAAGTGGAATGATTTCTTTCTCACTTGTCATCCATAAACAATCCTTTGTTTTGCAACACCTATTAATCATTTACGTTTTCCTATTTTACAGAACTGCAATGTCTCCGAAAAAAATCGGTTTCTGTACTGTGGCATTGTAACAGTGTGTCCCTCCCCCGCCTTTGCTCATGGTGTAATAGTCTGTCTCTCCTTGACTGTCCTGTATGTACTACTGGTGGGGGATTGTTTGTTCTTCTCATCATGGGACTTCTCCAATCCACAACTTGGTAAAAAAGAAAGAGCCAGGACTTCTAAAGTCCATTCATGTATCAAGTGTCCAGGCTGAGTTGGACTCTTCTGCCCACCTAAGGGGCAGATCCCAGGAGGAGAGAACAATGAGACCCATGTTAGTTCAGTTAGTTGGATCTCGGCTGGAGAAGGACTAGGATCTATTGCTGAGACTGGATCCTAGAGCCTGTGTATGGACTGTCACAGACTGGAGATCAGTGGCCACGTGAGATTGCGTTTTGTTGTTCACCCTGTTGGACTCAAGGAACTCATATAAGGATCATTGCCATATTTTCCCTGGCGTTGGAATAATGGGAGGCGCCCCTGGATCTTTTGTTTTGTTGTGGACTCCTTGCAGACTTTAAGAATTTATATTTGTTTGGTGCTTTATCTTTGTGGTTCCAATAAAGCCCTTTGGATTGTTCCTTGGCCTGGCGTCCCTTACTGTTCTGCCGCATACCCAGTCACATGCATCTCTTTTTTCACGCACCCATAAACTTGAATGGGCGAGTCTTATCCGATTTCCCATAAAAACTAGCGCACGCTGTGATGCAGCTTCCGTCAGTGAGAAAAACCCACTCGTCTGCACTGTCCCATTGAATAACATTACCATATTTTTCGGACTATAAGAAACACTTTTTTTCCCTCAAATGTGAGGGAAAGAGAGGGGTGCGTCTTATAGTCTGAATGAAAAGCATGGCTGCAGGGAATGAGGGTGCTGCAGTGGAGCGGGTCATCGGCGGCATGCGCAGGCTGTAGCAGCACCTGCCGTGACCATGTGGGCCCACTAATTTCATATGCATTCATCCTCCCGCCCATCATGTCTCAGCGCTGAAGCTGGCGCTGAGAGGTGGGCGTGGTGATTGGCAGGGGATGCGCGCATAAATAGCAGTCGGCCCACATGATCACCCCTGGCAACTACAGCCGGGAGTGATCATGTGTGGCTATATTCACTGCCCCCCGTGCATCATCATCATCATCAGCACGGGGGGCAGTGAACAAGTACAGTATATTCACTGTACCCTCAGCTTCGTGATGTCCTCCTGTCTGCCAGTCCGCTGATCTGTGTAGAGAGTGGTGAGCACAGCGATGACGTCATAGCTGTGCGCACAGCTCCACACACATCAGCGGGCAGGCAGACAGGAGGACATCATGATGCTGCAGGGAACAGTGACCGGCTCCACACAGGTCAGCGGCACTGCTGCTGGCACTGACAGGAAGACGAGCGATGCTGCTGGAGTGAGGAAAGGCGAGTATAAACGTTTATTTATTTTTGTGTGCCACAGAGGGCTATACCAGGATACATAGAGGCCATATAGCATGATGGGGTATATAGCATGATGGGGGTATTTATCAGGATGGGGGTATTTATACAAGGATGGGGATCATATACAAGGCAGGAGGATAATTGCCAGGATGGGGTACCTTAGTTAGGGAATTTGGGGACATTACCCCCATAACAGGATCAGCAGCAGATCCTCACCCCATAACAGTGTGTCATGACCACACTTTTTGCTTAAAATTTTATTTTCCAATTTTCCTCCTCTAAAACCAGGGTGCATCTTATGGTCCAGTGCGTCTTCTAGTCCGAAAAATACGGCAGTCTACGTGCGGTCTGTTTTTTTCACAGTTAAAGGATTGTCCACTACGTTTACATTGATGGCCTCTCTGTAGGATTGCTCATCAATGTCTGATCAACCGGAGTCTGACACCCCGCATCCCCGGCTGATCAGTCCTTGGTGCCGGCAGCAGCCCGGGGACGGAAACGCTGAGTTCAGGAGCTGCCCCATCAAAATCAATAGGAGGCAGATGTGCAGTACCCAGATGCGGCCGCTATCAGATCATGGGGCAACTTTGGAACTGAACATTTTCGGCCACCTGCTCCCACTTTGGGCACCGACAACAGCTGATTGGCGGGGGTACTGGGTGTCAGACCCGGGCCGATCAGACATTGATGACCTGTTCTAAGGATAAGCCATCAATGTAATAGTAGTGGATAACCTCTTTAACCCCTTCACGACCATGGACGGATCTTTCCGTCATGGATCGTGTCCCGGTAAGCCCCGCCCCCTGCCGCGGGCAGGCGGCGTGGATCGGCACACATATCAGCTGTTTTCAACAGCTGACATGTGTGCCTACATGTTCCGAGTGGAATCGCATTCCACCCGGAACATTAACCCCGTAGATCTCGCTGCCAAAGTCTGGCAGCGAGATCTATATGCGCGCGGCCATGTTTTTTACTTACCGCCGCCCCCTCCGGACGTCACGTGAGTGATCACGTGACGTTCGGTGGTTGCCATCGTAGCACAGGGTCATGTGATGACGCCTGCTGCTATGAAGTTTCACTTTCATTCTTCCTTGGCACGGAGCAGAGGAAAAAAGAAAGTGACTATTTCTGCTGTTTACAGCGGTATAGCTGTGATCAGCAGATAGCGATCAGCAATCGGATTGCTGATCGCTATAGCCCCCTAGGGGGACTAGTAAAATAAAATAAGTAAAAAAAAGTTTTAAAAAATTAAAAAAAAAAACCAAAAAACCTAAAAGTTCAAATCACCCCCCTTTCCCCCCATTGAAAATTAAAGGGTTAAAAAATAAATAAATATACACATATTTGGTATCGCCGCGTTCAGAAATGCCCGATCAAAATATAAAATCAATTAATCTGATTGGTAAACGGCGTAGTGGCAAAAAATTCCAAACGCCAAAATTACGTTTTTTGGTCGCCGCAATTTTTACGCAAAATGCAATAACAGGCGATCAAAACGTAGCATCTGCGCAAAAATGCTACCATTAGAAACATCAGCTCGAGACGCAAAAAATAAGCCGTCACTGAGCCATAGATCCCAAAAAATAAGAACGCTACGTGTTTCGGAAAATGGCGCAAAACGTGCGCCACTTTTATTGGACAAACTTGTGAATTTTTTTAAACCCCTTAGATACAAGTAAATCTATACATGTTTGGTGTCTACAAACTCGCACCGACCTCAGGCATCATACCCACACATCAGTTTTACCATATAGTGAAAAAACATCCCAAAAACTATTGTGCCATCACACTTTTTTTGCAATTTTTCCACACTTGGAATTTTTTTGCTGCTTTCCAGTACACCATATGGTAAAACATATGGTTTCATTTAAAAGTACAACTTGTCCCGCAAAAAACAAGCCCTCATATGGCAAGATTGACGGAAAAATAAAAAAGTTACGGCTCTCGGAAGAAGGGGAGCAAAAAACAAAAACGCAAAAACGGAAAGTGCCCCGGGGCTGAAGGGGTTAACGCTTGGACAGACTATATGGTCATCTCACTGAGCCCTATCAGTCAAAGAACAGAAAACATTAGCAGAAGTGCTTTATTTTGTACATCCTAAGGTTACTTTCACACATCCGGTTTTTGCTCTGCGGCACAATACGGCGCTTTGCATAAAAACTGCAACAGTTTTTTTTGCCGCCGGTTGCGTTTTTTTGCATAGACTTACATTAGTGCCGTTTTGTGCCGCATGGGCTTGCGTTCGGTCCGGTTTTTGCCGCATGCGGCAGATTTAGCCGATGCCGCGGCCGGATGGAACGTTTCCTGGAACGTTTTTTTGCTCCAACAAAAAAAACCGCATTGCGCCGCATCGGCGCATTTTTCAATGCATGCCTATGGACGCCGGATGCGGTTTCTTCCACCGCGCATGCTCCGTAGCATGCCGCAACCGGACAAAAACGGACGGGCCGCATGTAAAAACTTATGCAAAGGATGCGGTGTTTTCGCCGCATCTGTTGCATAGGTTTCACAGCCGGATTGAGCTGCAGTGCTCAAACCGGATGTGTGAAAGTAGACACACACACACACACTTTATGATGTGGATTGTTCTGTATCAAAAAACAGAATGTTGATGCTGGAACAATTGGCCATGTTCAGGAAAAAAAAAAAAAAAAAAATCATTCATGGAATTCATTTGAACTCCTTCCTGTCATTGTAACTTACGGCTCCATAGGGGATTCAGGCAGAACCCAACGGGCACAGTAAAGAAACACAATATGAACAGGGCTGAATTTAAAACGCAGACAATAGACATAACATGTGCTCAGGAGTGATCAATATTATGGTGACATTAATATTACTATTATAAAGCAGCGCCAAAAGACTTCAGAGTGGGTGCAAAACGTTTTACACACAACATGGTACATAAAGAAAAAAAAAAGCTGTACTCCAAATCCAGGTCAAGATGTCAAAATTAAAGGGCGTTTTACTAACCCATGAAGCTGCGGCCCGGAGTGCTGCTCATTATATATATATATATATATATGTGTATATATGTATGCAGTATACAGTGTGTGTGTACGTACATACTGCAGTATACAGTGTGTGTACATGTGCAGTATACAGTGTGTGTGTGTGTGTGTGTGTGTGTGCGCACATGTGCTATATACACTGTATACAGCACATGTGTACACACACTGTATACAGCACATGTGTACACACACACTGTATACAGCACATGTACACACACACACTGTATACAGCACATGTACACACACACACTGTATACAGCACATGTACACACACACACTGTATACAGCACATGTACACACACTGTATACAGCACATGTACACACACACACTGTATACAGCACATGTACACACACACACTGTATACAGCACATGTACACACACACACTGTATACAGCACATGTACACACACACACTGTATACAGCACATGTACACACACACACACTGTATACAGCACATGTACACACACACACACTGTATACAGCACATGTACACACACACACACTGTATACAGCACATGTACACACACACACTGTATACAGCACATGTACACACACACACTGTATACAGCACATGTACACACACACACTGTATACAGCACATGTACACACACACACTGTATACAGCACATGTACACACACACACTGTATACAGCACATGTACACACACACACTGTATACAGCACATGTACACACACACACTGTATACAGCACATGTACACACACACTGTATCTGTACACACTGTATACAGCATATGCACACACGCGCACACACACTATATGCTGCATATTTACACACACGCACAGTATACTGCATATGTAAACACACACTGTATACTGCACATGTACACACACTGTATACTGCAGTATGTACGTACACACACACTGTATACTGCATACATATATACACTATATATATATATATATACACACACACATACATATACTTACAAAGTCCTGATGCTTCACTTGTGCAGATCCCAGGACAGCCGAGGTCAGCCATTAGTGACGAGGTGCACTGTCTGGACAGAAGAAGACTGCAGGGATCTTCTTGTCCCGGCATCTGCAACATGCTGTGCGCCCCTCCCCCTCCCTCTCAACCAGTGAGCCGACACTGCCGGTAGAGAAGCGCGCGCAGGGACTACTGATGATGTACAAGAGACTCAAACGCGGGCCATGGGCCGCATCTGGCCCCTCAGGCTTCTTCTTTTGGCCTGGGGCCCCCTTGACGATCACAGTCGGTGCCAGGAGTTGTCAAAGTTAACGCTTTACTTTATTTGAATGCCGAGCAGAGAAGCTTTTCCCAGAACTATACCTAGCAGCCCTCAGCCAATCATAGGCCAGAGGCCGAGGTAGGCATATCACGTCAGCTGCTGGCCTCTGATTGGGAGGCAGCTGCAATTGGTTTAAGCTTGAAGAAAGCTTCTCTGTGGGGTGCCAGCCCTCCGCAGTTCTTTCAAATGGAATAAGGGTATGTCCACATGCTGCGGTCTTGATTTAACAAAAAAAAAAACTGCACCCTCTGGCAGACTTGACAACTGTAAACACTGCTTTTGAAAAAAAAAAAAGCAGTGAAAACGCATACGTTTTCAGTGCGTTTTCAGTACATTTTTGTCAGTGCATATTTTAAAGGAGAAATAAGATAGGATAGGATAATTTATAGCTAGAATAGATAGAAAAAAAATAGAAAGAATAGATAGAACATATACAATAGATAGAAATAACAGAATAGCTTGATAGAGGGATAGCCAGCTTGGACAGCTGTTTTTTACATTTTTTTTGTAAAAGATGAGGGGTTCCCCCATTTTTCGTATCAAGCACAGGAACCGCAGCAGCTGTAGGCTGCAATCTTCTGCTGTCTGCTGTACTTTGACTTCTTGTGAAAAATAGAGGGGAACCCACACTTTTTTTTATTTGATTTATTTATTTTAAAATTATGTGGGGTCCTTCCCATTTTTCTAAAACCAGCCAAGGTGCAGCAGATAACTGGGGGCTGATATTATTAGGGTGGGAGAGGCCATTGTTATTTGGTCCTTTCCAGCCTAACAATAGCAGTTCAAAACTGCCCCAGAAATGGCGCATCCATAAGATGCGCCAATTCTGGTGCTGGACCCGGCTCTTACCATTGCCCTAGTGCGGTGGCAATCAGGGTAATAAGGAGTTTATGGCAGCCCACAGCAGCCACTAAAGGGTGCTTTACACACAGCGACATCGCTAGCGATCTCGTTAGCGATGTAAAACTCCAGATCGCACATGTGACCGGCGCTACAAAAAAATGACCTATGTGCGATCTCGGCAAATCTTATCTGCGATCTGGCGTGTCACATCGCTAACGAGATCGGTAGCGATGTCGCAGCGTGTAAAGCACCCTTAAGTCTTTTTAGATTAGTGATGGCAGTCGTCTATGAGACCCCGCCCGCTTCACTAATCTGTAAGTGAAAGTAAATAAATACAAACACGGAAAATTCCTCTATTTTGAATAAAATACAAAAAACACCCTCTTTCACCACTTTATTAACCTCAACACACCCTGCAGGTCCGAAGTAATGCACACGAGGGCCCATGGCGATTCAGCTCTGCTACATCCCTGTAGCGTGGGAGCACGTATGACTGCAACTAATCATAAGCGCCGGTGGGTGAAGCAGTGAATATGAAATGAGCGAGTGCAGTAAATCTGAAATGAGCCTAATGAGCGGCTGACACTTTGAGAAGCAAGGGAGCCTGCAGGAGAGAGAAAGAGAGAGTGAGAGAAAGAGAGAGTGTGTGAGAGAGAGAGAGAGAGAGAACGCAAGAAAAAAACACAACGTGCACATATGGCCTAAAGTGCTGACTATTAATGGGAAACCCGAGCACTCAATAAGGAAGGAGAGGAGAATTTGGATGCAAGTGTTTTTTTAAACACCAAATTTTATTCCAAATTTTCATATGCATTACATTTTGTTAAACAATATAGCAAGTATGGATTCACCATGTCCATTAACAGGTTATTGGCAATTAACTATTCCTCCTGTTTCCCTTGTTTTCCCCCCCTTCTATTCTAAAATAACCCCCCCAACAACTTAGCACGCTTTTTTCCTCCTGTCTAGCCCACACGAAGAATACCCAACCACGCCACATTTTGTCATTTTTTTTTTTCCACCCCATGCCTCTAGATGAATCATTTGCCTTCTTATCACACCTTCACATTATGGCTGTTTTGATTTCCCCAATGTTCCCTTAATGTCTTCTAGTAGATACCACTCTGTGTACGTGAAGGGGGTAACTATTGTTTGTATTTCTGTAGCTTCACATTGTTTTTCAATGAATTTTCTCCATTTTTTAAAGAATGTGTCGGTCAAACCGTCTTTGTTTTTTTCTGCTGTCCTCTGTTCAATTCTAAGTAGCATTTTAATCTGCCTCATTACCTCGTCTTCTGACGGAACTGCAAGTGTTTTTATTTACAACCGACAAAATTGCAAAATGTGAACCCTAACACAAAGCAACAAACCAACGTTTCGGTTTATCAGACCTTTCTCAAGGTAGTTGCTTATAATAGAGACGCAGGGGCATACGGGTCACAAGGACAGCCGTCAGGGTAGAGAGTAAGTGGAGGGCATCACATTCAGCAGTATGCGGTATCAGGATGGTGGTGATGTGGTGAGTATACACAGAGGCAAAAGAGAAGAGGGCACCTGCTCAAAAGGGACCATGTGGTGCTGGAACAGCGGTGGCAGTGGTAATGGCAGCTGCTATACACCGTATATATATCTATACACACACATACATACATATATATATATATGTACACACCGTCTCATTCAAGGAGTTTTCTTTATTTTCAAGACTCTGAAAATTGTAGTTTCACATTGAAGGCATTGAAACTATGAATTAACACATATGGAATGAAATACTTAAGTGTGAAACAACTGAAAATATGTCTTATATTCTAGGTTCTTCAAAGTAGCCACCTTTTGCTTTGATTACTGCTTTGCACACTCTTGGCATTCTTTTGAGGAGCTTTAAAAGGTAGTCACGGAAAATGGTCTTCCAACAGTCTTGAAGGAGTTCCCAGAGATGCTTAGCACTTGTTGGCCCTTTTGCCTTCACTCTGCAGTCCAGCTCACCCCAAACCATCTCAATTGGGTTCAGGTCTGGTGATTGTGGAGGCCAGGTCATCTGGCGTAGCACCCCATCACTCTCCTTCTTAGTTAAATAGCCCTTATGTGACGCCCTGGACTAGCCAGGTAGTCACAGGTAGACCCCCGCACTACACCTGTCCCCCAATAAGGTAACATGAGCCAACCAGTAAAACTTAGTCGCCTCCCTCAGTGCTTGATGAAAACATCATGGGGCGGAGCCAGGCGGTTGACCACGCCTACCGAGGAGTTCAGAGGGCCTGAGGCAGGAAACACACAGTCAGTTTAGTCGGTAGTGAGTTGAGAAGTGGAAGCAGGCCTGTGTAGCAGGTCTGCAGCAGTCTGACAGGTGCCAAGGTCGGAGCCCTGGTACCTTGGCTAGGAGGCAAACGGTGGCCTTAGCCTGCAGGAGCCGGGAAGACGGCTCAGTGGAACCGTGGTGGACCGGGACAGGGTAGTGGCCCGCCGGTACCGACCCGGGGAACCGACTCGGAAACCGGAGCACACAGGGGGGTACTCAGACCCTGGAACGAGGTCCAGAATCTACTGGACTGAGTTAATTAACTGATTGCGGTCTGGACTATAGGTCCTTTCCCACCCAAGTCCCGACTGAAGACAACAGCCCACCGAGGGGGATAGAAAGCCTCCGCACAGGCAGAGAGATCCCACGGGCCAGCGTCTGCGGGCAAAAGGGCTCTCCCGACATCCACAAAGCCGGGTAGCGGACTCCCGTCGCTGAAGTGCAGGCAGCCCACATACACAACACGGTGCAGGAGAAAGGCCAAGACCACCGAACCGGGTGGGGGACCAGGCGCAGCCGACTGCGGGCACTGACCACCATCAACTTGGTTTACCAGAGACTTTTGTGTGTCAATAACAGTGAGTACAACAGTGCCATCCGGCCACGCACCACCCTGCACCGCCCAGCTACCCCCAACGGGTCCCGGGGCCACCATCCCTGCCCACGGAGGGGTTAACAACTTGCTGCATAAACATCTCCCCCGGGTGCCCCGTAACTGCAGCGGTGGTGTCTACCTTCACCACATCCCGTGGGTGGCGTCACAAACTCAAGCGCGGTTCCGGCCGTGCACCTACCTAACCCCCACCAAAAGCGCCAGCATCCCCTTTCAGAGCGAAGTGATTTTGGGTCCGAAGGCGCTCGAGCCACCCACCAACGAGCCCGGATCTGAGCGGCTCGGCTGCAGCCGAGCGCAGGGCAGTACACATCGACTCTTCTGGCGTCACGAACAGGATACTTACCTATTCATTTACCTAGTGAAGTGCGCCTTGAAGTGAAGTCAGCAGTGATCCGTTGCGAAATTCGCAGAATCAGCCTTCTTGCCGCCATCTTTTGGCGCGAAGATTCTCGCCAGAGTCTTCTTCCCCGCAGAAAGGGCACGAAAAAAACTGAAGCCTCGCCCCCTGGGAACACGGCCGTGCAGCAAAGCGAGAGGTCGAAAAGCGAAACTGACCGGCAAAAGAAGGGAGTGCCGCGAAAAGACCAAGGGGGGGGGGGGGGGGGGGCGGGTGAAGATTCAGCGACATATGACTGAGCTGATAAAGGGCAGGGACTCCAAGACCCTGCCACACTTCTGGTTCCTAAACTCCGCGAGAGCGCCATGGCCGACCCGTCCCGCAAGCCCGCAGCCCGCGCCTGGAACAGCAGCGTGGGTGGAAGCCCGGACGACACTGATGTGCCGCCATCTGCAGGCCCAGGTGCACTTCCTAATGGAGCGGTGGGTGGCCGAGATGGAGGAGATAGCTGCGGCTGTGCTGGTACGTGAAGTGGAGGCAATTTTAGAGGAGCGGGTAAGCGACCCACACCCCTGTGTCCCTGAGGGACCGGCCGACACGGCTGAGGGACCCGGTCTGCCCCTGCCCTCTATGTTGCCTCCCTCACCGCCCTTACCGGCTGCCGCCGCTCCCCCGCTCGGTCCGCTGCCCCCGACACCGGAAGCGGAGCTCGTTCAATCCGCCCGCGAGGACCCGCCGGTCGAAGCAGCCCGAGGACGGCCAGTCACCCAATCAACGCCCATCACGCTTCCATGGAAGATTGACCGCCGGTAGGTGTCCGGCCCTGGAGCGGGCCCATTGGTCCCGGAAGTAGCCGCGCCCCAGCTAATCCAGGCCCCAGCAGTCCGCCTGGCCAAGATGGAGGTGGCCGTAGACCGGACAGCCCAGGCTGGCCGCTCCCACAAAGCAAGCCTCGGCTGAGGCGTCACAGGGTTGCCGCTGCGAGGCATCTAAGCAGGCCGTGACACAGCGGGGTTCCCCAGTGCAGAAGGTGCCGGTCGTAGCCGGCACAGGGGTGCTCCGGCTGGGCCCGACCCCTGCGCAAAGGGAGCAGGGAGACGCTCGTTATTTGGAGCGGCAGCAGCGCCAGCTGGGCCGGGAGATTGTGGCACGAGAGCAACAGAAGGCGCAGGTGCTCGCCCGGACGATCCAGGAGAAGGACAATCTCCGCAACGCCACCTATCGGGTACGGGGTCCAACGTATAAAGGCCAGGTCCGACAATTTGACCCCCGGCGTGGATGGGGTTTCATCTTCGAGCCAGGCCTGGAGGCGGAGATCTTCGTGTCCCGAAGGGACGTCTACCCGCATCTGCCCATTGGCCATCCCGACCGGGATCTAGAGCCCGGAGAGCTGGTGAGCTACACCCGGCATTGTGGGGAGAGGGGATGGTATGCCCTTGATGTCAGGAGGAGGGTGAGCCGCCGTGCCGAGAGGCACACCCAGTCCCCTCCCCCGCCATACAGTCCTGCGGAGGATGAAGAGGAGTGTTAAAGAGGGAGCAGTTCCCGGCTACCATACTGCCCGTCCCCGTTGGGACTTTGTTTGATCCCGTTGTTTACCCCGTTTAACATTGAACAAGGCTGAGAACTTGCAAGCCACCCAAAAACTTTTGGGCTTGTAAATAATCCCGGACCACCCTTTCAGGTCCTACAGTCCCCGGGAAGGCTGGTTGGAGGAAGGGCCTGCGGCAGAGGAGGCCGAAGTCCCGTCACCATAGGAACCGGTGACTACCCTCCGGGTCAGGGGTCCCCTGGACGTGGGGCCTCTGAGAGACTGCCGGGTAAGGAACTTTTTACCCGGCCCGTACAGGCAACACCCGGACCTGAACCCGATTCCTGGACTGGGGAAAAGGGGTGCTGACCTGTTTTTAGAGGCAGCATCAAGGTTTAGGTTTGCTTTGGTGGGCAAATGAAAGGACCCGGTCCCGTCCCATTCCCGGTTAATAAAAGTGTTCCCTTTTATATGTTTGCAACGTTTAAGTAACATGCCTCCCACAAGGGAAGAAACACAAATATGCTTGATTGTACATCCTGTTATTATAATTGTACAAATGTTCCTTTTATATTTTTCAATTACAACATAACTAAACGGTGGTGGTCGGACAGCCCGCGGACGGTCTGTGGTTAACCAAGGGGGAGTGTGACGCCCTGGACTAGCCAGGTAGTCACAGGTAGACCCCCGCACTACACCTGTCCCCCAATAAGGTAACATCAGCCAATCAGTAAAACTTAGTCACCTCCCTCAGTGCTTGATGAACACACCAGGGGGCGGAGCCAGGCGGTTGGTCACGCCCACCGAGGAGTTCAGAGGGCCTGAGGCAGGATACACACAGTCAGTTCAGTCGATAGTGAGTTGAGAAGTGGAAGCAGGCCTGTGTAGCAGGTCTGCAGCAGTCTGACAGTCTGACAGGTGCCAGGGTCGGAGCCCTGGTACCTTGGCTAGGAGGCAAACGGTGGCCTTAGCCTACAGGAGCTGGGAAGACGGCTTGGTGGAACCGTGATGGACCGTGACAGGGTAGTGGCCCGCCGGTACCGACCCGGGGAACCGACTCGGAAACAGGAGCACACAGGGGGGTACTCAGACCCTGGAACGAGGTCCAGAATCCACTGGACTGAGTTAATTAACTGATTGCGGTCTGGACTATAGGTCCTTTCCCACCCAAGTCCCGACTGAAGACAACAGCCCACCGAGGGGGATAGAAAGCAACCGCACAGGCAGAGAGATCCCACGGGCCAGCGTCTGCAGGCAAAAGGGCTCTCCCGACATCCACAAAGCCGGGGAGCGGACTCCCGTCGCTGAAGCGCAGGCAGCCCAAATACACAACATGGTGCAGGAGAAAGGCCAAGACCACCGAACCGGCTGGGGGACCAGACGCAGCCGGCTGCGGGCACCGACCACCATCAACTTGGTGTACCAGAGACTTTTGTGTGTCAATAACAGTGAGTACAACAGTACCATCTGGCCGCGCACCGCCCAGCTTCCCCCAACGGGTCTCGGAGCCACCATCTCTGCCCACGGTGGGGTTAACAACTTGCTGCATAAACATCTCCCCCGGGTGCCCCGTAACTGCAGCGGTGGTGTCTACCTTCACCACATCCCGTGGGTGGTGTCACGAACTCAAGCGCGTCTCCGGCCGTTCACCTACTTAACCCCCACCAAAAGCGCCAGCATCCCCTTTCAGAGCGAAGTGACCTCGGGTAAGGAGGCGCTCAAGCCACCCACCAACGAGCCCGGATCCGAGCGGCTCGGCTGTAGCCGAGCGCGGGGCTGTACACTCACACAGACTGGAGGTGTTTTGGGGGTCATTGTCCTGTTGAAAAATAAATGATGGTCCAACTAAACGCAAACTGGATGGAATAGCATGCCACTGCAAGATGCTGGGGTAGCCATGCTGGTTCAGTATGCCTTTAATTTTGAATAGATCCCCAACAGTGTCACCAGCAAAGCACCCCCACACCATTACACCTCCTCCTCCATGCATCATGGTGGGAACCAGGCATGTAGAGTCCATCCGTTCACCTTTTCTGCGTCTCACAAAGTCACGGTGGTTGGATCTAAAGATGTCATATTTGAACTCATCAGACCAAAGCACAGATTTCCACTGGTCTAATGTCCATTCCTTGTGTTATCTAGCCCAAACAAGTCTTCTGCTTGTTGCCTGTCCTTAGCAGTGGTTTCCTAGAAGATATTTTACCATGAAGGCCTGCTGCACAAAGTCTCCACTTAAAAGTTGTTCTCGAGATGTGTCTGCTGCTAGAACTCTGTGTGGCATTGACCTGGTCTCTAATCTGAGCTGCTGTTAACATGCCATTTCTGAGGCTGGTGACTCGGATAAACTTATCCTCCGCAGCAGAGGTGACTCTTGGTCTTCCTTTCCTGGGGTGGTCCTCATGTGAGCCAAAGTTTCTTTGTAGCGTTTGATGGTTTTTGCACTGTACTTGGGGATACTTTCAAACTTTTCCCAATTTTTCAGACTGACTGACGTTCATTTGTTGAAGTAATGATGGCCACTCGTTTTTCTTTACTTAGCTGCTTTTTTCTTGCCATAATACGAATTCTAACATCTATTCAGTAGGACTATCAGCTGTGTATCCACCAGACTTCTGCACAACACAACTGATGGTCCCAACCCCATTTATAAGGCAAGAAATCCCACTTATTAAATTTGACAGGCCACACCTGTGAAGTGAAAACCATTTCCGGTGACTACCTCTTGAAGCTCATCAACAGAATGCCAAGAGTGTGCAAAGCAGTAATCAAAGCAAAAGGTAGCTACTATGAAGAACCTAGAATATAAGACATATTTTCAGTTGTTTCACACTTTGCTGGCAAATATTTCATTCCACATGTGTTAATTCATAGTTTTGATTCCTTCAATGTGAAATGTGAATCTACAATTTTCAGAGTCATGAAAATAAAGAAAACTCTTGGTCTGTACTATATATATAAATATATATAAATAAATATATATATATATAATATATATATATATATATATATATATATATTCATATATATACATACACTCTGTCTGCCCGGGCTAGTAACTGCCTCTCTCTCTCTATCTCCCCCTGTCAGTCTCTCTCTTTCTATCTGTTCCTGTCAGTCTCTGTCCCTCTCAGTCCCTGTCCCTGTCTGTCTCCCTCTCTGTCTCTCTCTGTCAGTCTCTGTCAGTCTCTCTGTCAGTCTATCTGTCCCTGTTAGTCTCGTTGTCCCTGTCAATCTCGTCCCTGTCAGTCCCAGTTGCTCCCAGTTAGTCCCAGTCCGTCTGTTCCATTCAGTCCCAGTCCATACCAGTCAGTCCTTGTCAGTTCCAGTCAGTCTCTGCCTGTCTCTGTCTGTCTCTGTTTGTCGCTGTCTCTTTCACTGGCTGCATTGTGACACACCCACATTCTTCTGAAGTTCTGGCTGCATTGTGGCTCCCAGCTCCATTGACGTTAATATAGGCAGGTTTTTTGGCAAATAACTGTAAAGCGAGGGGTTAAAATTTCCTCTCAAAACAGTCTATGACGTTCCCTGAGTCAAATGGGGATGTTTGTGAAAAATGTTGTGATTGTACATGTGACGGTGCAGAATCCTTTAGCGGACGGACACACGCACACGCACACACACACACACACACACACACACACACACACACACACACACACACACACACACACACACACACACACAGCTTTATATATTACTAGCTGTAGTACCTGGGCATTGCCCAGGATAGTAACTGTCACTGTCTCACTCCCAGTCTCTGTCTGTGTGTGTCTGTCTCTTTCCTTGTCTGTCTGTGTCTGTCTCAGTCTGTTTCTATCTAGCTGTCTGTCTCAGTCTGTTTCTATCTAGCTGTCTGTGTCTGTCTCAGTCTGTTTCTATCTAGCTGTCTGTGTCTGTATCAGTCTGTTTCTATCTAGCTGTCTGTGTCTGTATCAGTCTGTTTCTATCTAGCTGTCTGTGTCTGTATCAGTCTGTTTCTATCTAGCTGTCTGTGTCTGTATCAGTCTGTTTCTATCTAGCTGTCTGTGAGTGTATCAGTCTGTTTCTATCTAGCTGCTGTAACGTCCGGGTGGTGGAACCTCTGGGCCGTACACCGGTTTCCCTTGAGGAGGCAGCCAGGCAGGTCACCCCGCCAGAGGGTCTGGGTGCACGGTAGCCGAAGCACTGGTGGTAGTCAGACAGTCCGTAGGGGAGCAGGAAAGGTGGATGGAGTTCTGGACGGTGGTCCGGGTGACGAGGCTCAGAGTCCGAGGCCAGGTGGTAAGGTCAGGCGGGATCCGAGACTTGCTGAGCGATGGAACGGGTCACCAAGCGGAGCCAGGGACTGGAGACTGGCGGAGCTGCAGAGGTGGTGGCACATCCGCCGAAGTCACCGTCAGGGTACGGGAATGAGCGTGGTTCGGAGCGGCTGGCGTGGCAGGACAGGCTCTACGAGACAGGACAGGGTTAATGCAGGCAAGGTACAAGACAAAGCAATAGGGGACCTGAACACTAGCTTACTAAACACGTAGAACAGGCCCCGCCCACCAGGAAAGTGATTCTTAATATACCCTGTACCTGTCTATGTAATTTCCTGTTTCTCGGTGCTGGCCCTTTAAGAGAGGGTCAATGACCGCGCGCGCGCCCTAATGCGCATGCGCGAGGCCCGGGTGCCAGAAGCCAGAGGAGGGAGCGGTGAGGAGGAAGCAGGAGAGCCGGGCTGAGGCAGAGATGCCGACGGGCGCCGGGAGCGGGGACCGGGCTGCCTTGGGACCGCAGGCAATGGGACAGGAAGGCTATGGAGCGGGGGACCGGGAAGCCTGGCACGGGAGTGGGTAAGCAAGGCAGAGGGACCGGGAAGCATGGCAGGAGAGCCGGGGAGCCTAGCAGGGGAGCCGGGGAGCGTGACAGTACCCCCTCCCCGCAAGCGGGACAGGAAGGCACGAATCAGAGGAGTGCCCACATTCTCCCGGGGCTCCCAGGACCTATCCTCGGGACCATACCCCGCCCAGTCCACCAGGAAATACTGCCGACCTCGTACGGTCTTCATGGCCACGATATCCCTTACCGCATAGATGTCATCGTCAGCGATGGGAGGAGGAGCAGTACCGGCATCAGCGGAGAAGGGACCAAGGACAACAGGCTTGAGCAAGGAGACATGGAAAGAGTTGGGTATCCGCATCGTGGCCGGGAGCTGCAGCTTGTAGGAGACTGCATTGATCTTGCTGATGACTTTAAACGGCCCGATGTAACGAGGACCCAACTTGTAGGATGGCAACTTCAATCTGACATACTTGGATGCAAGCCAGACCAGATCACCAGGGGAGAAACACGGGGGATCCAGGCACCTTTTGTCCGCATGTCTCTTCATCCGCAAAGAAGCACGCTCAAGGGAGGTCTTGACAGAGCTCCATATGGCTGAGAAGTCCTGGACCAGAGCATCTGCTGCGGGGACATCGGAAGCCGAGGATACTGGCAATGGAACAGAAGGCTGAAGTCCGTAAACGACTCGGAATGGAGAGCTGGAGGTGGACTCGCTGATGTGATGGTTGTGGGAGAACTCAGCCCAAGGAAGAAGCGTGGACCAGTCATCGTGATGGACATTAACGTAGTGGCGCAGGAAGGAGGTCAGGATTTGATTGACCCGCTCCACTTACCCATTCGACTGAGGATGGTAGGCCGAAGAAAAGTCCAGAGATACTTCCAGATGTTTGCAGAGGGCCCTCCAGAAGCGCGAGGTAAACTGAGTTCCTCTGTCGGACACAATGTGTGCGGGAAAGCCATGCAATCGGAATATATGTTGGATGAAGGAGTCCGCTAGCTCCTGGGCAGAGGGCAGCCCGGCCATGGGAATGAAGTGAGCCATTTTGGAGAACGGTCCACCACAACCCATATGACTGTGTGTCCAGAGGATAAAGGTAAGTCCGTAATGAAGTCCATTGCGATATGTTGCCACGGAACAGAAGGAATGGGCAGAGGCAGGAGACGTCCATATGGTAGGTGCTTGGGTGTCTTGTTCCGGGCACAGGACGGACAGGCCGAGACGAAGGTTGAGACGTCTTTACGGAGGGACGGCCACCAGTAGTGACGGACAATCGTGCTCCAAGTCTTCTTCTGACCAGCATGACCGGCGATTTTCGAGGCATGGCCCCAGTGCAGGACTCTCTGTCTGTCAGTATCTGGGACATAGGTTTTCCCAGGGGGTATCTGAGTTACCGTGACAGGATTCACCGGCATGATGTTGCTGGGGTTGATGATGGGCTGGAATGTCTCCTCCTCCGACTCCACGGCCACTAAGGACCTGGACAAAGTGTCTGCCCGCACGTTTTTGTCCGCAGGCCGAAAATGGAGTTGGAAATCAAATCGGGCAAAAAACAAGGACCAGCGGGCTTGTCGTGGGTTCAGTCTTTGGGCTGACCGCAGGTACTCCAGATTCTTATGGTCTGTGTATATGATTACAGGATATACTGCGCCCTCCAAGAGGTAGCGCCATTCCTCCAAGGCAAGCTTCACGGCCAGTAGCTCCCGATCCCCGATGGTGTAATTGCGTTCGGGTGCTGAGAAGCTCTTGGAGAAGAATCCACAAGTGACCAGCTTGCCGGAGGGGGAGTTCTGCATCAACACTGCTCCGGCTCCTGAGGAGGAGGCATCCACCTCCAAGGTGAACTGTCTGTTCAATTCAGGGCGATGGAGAACCGGGGAGGAAGCAAACGCCTGTTTCAAGGAGCAGAACGCGGCATCGGCCGCCGGGGGCCAGTCCTTAGGATTAGCTCCTTTCTTAGTCAAGGCAGAGAGAGGCGCAGTCAAGGCGGAGAAATGCGGGATGAATTGCCGATAATAGTTCGCAAAGCCGAGAAAGCGTTGGATAGCCTTCAGTCCGGAAGGAGGAGGCCAGTTGATGATGGCAGACACTTTCTCTGGGTCCATCTGCAGGCCAGTGTCCAAGATTACATAACCCAGGAAGGGAAGAGATGACTTTTCAAAGATGCATTTCTCGTACTTGGCGTACAGACGGTTCTCTCTAAGCCTCTGGAGAACTAGCTGCACGTTCTCTCTGTGGGTCTGTAGGTCCGGAGAGAAGACCAGGATGTCATCCAGATATACCACGACACAGACATAGAGGAGATCTCTGAACACGTCGTTCACCAGTTCTTGGAAGACTGCCGGAGCATTACACAGACCAAAGGGCATGACACAATACTCATAGTGCCCATCCCGAGTGTTGAAGGCGGTTTTCCATTCGTCTCCAGAGCGAATGCGAACCAGGTTATAGGCCCCACGAAGGTCCAACTTGGTGAAGACCCGGGCTCCTCGGAGCCGATCGAATAGTTCGGGGATAAGCGGCAGAGGGTATTTGTTCTTTACGGTGATCTGGTTTAAACCCCGGTAGTCGATGCAAGGGCGCAGATCACCCTCCTTTTTCTTGACGAAGAAAAACCCTGCTCCGGCAGGGGATGAGGACCTCCGAATGAACCCCTTAGCCAGGCTCTCGGTAATATAGGCAGACATAGCTCGTGTCTCCGCAGGGGACAAGGGGTATATTCTTCCTCTAGGAGGCATGGTTCCTGGCAGTAAATCGATGGCGCAGTCGTAGGGACGATGAGGCGGTAGTACCTCTGACTCCTTTTTATCAAAAACGTCCGAGAAGGACCAGTAGGCAGAAGGCAGTCCTGGTAGAGACTCTGGAAGCGAAGGGCGTCGAACGGGCTGGATGGTTTTCAGACATCTCTCGTGGCACGAGGAGCCCCATCGGGTGATTTCACCTGTACTCCAGCTGACCGACGGTTCGTGTGTCCGTAACCATGGGAGTCCCAGCAGGATCTGATGAGACATACGCGGGAGGACGTAGAAGGTGATCTTCTCGGTGTGCAGAGCACCGATCCGTACTTCCACAGGTTTGGTGATCAGTGAGACGGTGTCAGAGAGGGGTCTCCCATCTACAGAGGCGATCACCAGCGGTTTCTCTAGTGGGAGGACAGGCACCTGGTACTTATCCACCGTGTCCTGCTGGATGAAGTTGCCTGCTGCTCCGGAATCAAGATACGCCTCTGCCGTGAACCGGGTCTCTTCTGTGGTGACTTGAATAGTCCAGGTAACGGAGTCTGAGAGTGTCCCAGCACCTAGGGTGGCCTCTCCTACCAGGCCTAGGCTTTGGAGTTTCCCGGCTTCTTGGGACAAGAGCGTAGCAGGTGTGTGCCAGCTCCGCAGTAGAAGCAGAGACCTTTTGCTAGTCGTTCTGCTCTGCGTTGCTCAGACTGCCTCAGGCGGTCAATCTGCATGGGCTCGTAGGTAGAAGCGCCAGGTGACGCCGACTGGGGAGCGATGGGCTTCAGTGGTGGGGAGGCGTGCCGCATCGGATGCCTCTCGCGGGACACCTCTTTGGATCGTTCCTGGAAACGAAGATCCACTCGAGTCGCTAGAGCAATCAGAGCATCCAAGGAGGACGGCACGTCCCGACCCACCAGCTCATCTTTAATCCGACCCGAGAGTCCCTCCCAGAAGGCGGCGGTTAGGGCCTCATTGTTCCAGCCTAGTTCCAAGGCCAAGGTGCGAAACCGAATGGCGTATTGGCCCACCGTCAGAGTCCCCTGACGTAGCCGGAGGAGGGATGAGGCAGACGCAGAGGCGCGTCCGGGCTCGTCAAAGGTGGTACTAAATGCCTGCAGGAACTCCTGGATGTTGGTAGTTACCGGATCCTCCTTCTCCCACAAGGGGTTCATCCAGGCCAGTGCCTCTCCTTCCAGATGGGACATCATGAAGGCGACCTTGGCTTGGTCAGATGCGAAAAGGTGCGGCAGCTGCGTGAAATGGAGGGAGCACTGATTAATGAATCTCCTGCAGGTCTTGGGATCACCGGCGTACCGGGGTGGTGAGGCCAAACGGAGTTTGGAAGCATCCGAGGAGACTGCCACGGGAGCTGCGGTCGTGGGTTGTGCAGTGGGAACCCGAGATGTCACAGGCGTGACCGCTGCTTGTAGCGCGTTCAGACGGGCATCCACAGAAGTCATGAAGTTTAGCATGCGGGTCTGGGTCTCGCGCTGTCGTGTGAGTTCCTGCTGCAGGGCCGCTAGTGCTTCGGCGGGATCCATGGCCTGTTCTAGCTGTAACGTCCGGGTGGTGGAACCTCTGGGCCGCACACCGGTTTCCCTTGAGGAGGCAGCCAGGCAGGTCACCCCGCCAGATGGTCTGGGTGCACGGTAGCCGAAGCACTGGTGGTAGTCAGACAGTCCGTAGGGGAGCAGGAAAGGTGGATGGAGTTCTGGACGGTGGTCCGGGTGACGAGGCTCAGAGTCCGAGGCCAGGTGGTAAGGTCAGGTGGGATCCGAGACTTGCTGAGCGATGGAACGGGTCACCAAGCGGAGCCAGGGACTGGAGACTGGCGGAGCTGCAGAGGTGGTGGCACATCCGCCGAAGTCACCGTCAGGGTACGGGAATGAGCGTGGTTCGGAGCGGCTGGCGTGGCAGGACAGGCTCTACGAGACAGGACAGGGTTAATGCAGGCAAGGTACAAGACAAAGCAATAGGGGACCTGAACACTAGCTTACTAAACACGTAGAACAGGCCCCGCCCACCAGGAAAGTGATTCTTAATATACCCTGTACCTGTCTATGTAATTTCCTGTTTCTCGGTGCTGGCCCTTTAAGAAAGGGTCAATGACCGCGCGCGCGCCCTAATGCGCATGCGCGAGGCCCGGGTGCCAGAAGCCAGAGGAGGGAGCGGTGAGGAGGAAGCAGGAGAGCCGGGCTGAGGTAGAGATGCCGACGGGCGCCGGGAGCGGGGACCGGGCTGCCTTGGGACCGCAGGCAATGGGACAGGAAGGCTATGGAGCGGGGGACCGGGAAGCCTGGCACGGGAGCGGGTAAGCAAGGCAGAGGGACCGGAAAGCATGGCAGGAGAGCCGGGGAGCCTAGCAGGGGAGCCGGGGAGCGTGACAGCTGTCTGTGTCTGTATCAGTCTGTTTCTATCTAGCTGTCTGTGTCTGTATCAGTCTGTTTCTATCTAGCTGTCTGTGTCTGTATCAGTCTGTTTCTATCTAGCTGTCTGTGTCTGTATCAGTCTGTTTCTATCTAGCTGTCTGTGAGTGTATCAGTCTGTTTCTATCTAGCTGTCTGTGTCTGTATCAGTCTGTTTCTATCTAGTTGTCTGTGTCTGTATCAGTCTGTTTCTATCTAGCTGTCTGTCTCTGTATCAGTCTGTTTCTATCTAGCTGTCTGTCTCTGTATCGATCTGTTTCTATCTAGCTGTCTGTCTCTGTGTCTGTCTGTTTCTATCTAGCTGTCTGTCTCTGTGTCTGTCTGTTTCTATCTAGCTGTCTGTCTCTGTGTCTGTCTGTTTATATCTAGCTGTCTGTCTCTGTGTCTGTCTGTCTCTTTCCCCGTCTGTCTCTTTCCCCGTCTGTCTCTTTCCCCGTCTGTCTGTCTCTGTCTGTCTCTCTGTTTCTCCGTCTGTCTCTGTCTGTCTCTTTCCCCATCTGTCTCTGTCTGTTTCTTTCACCGTCTATCTGTCTGTCTCTCTCTCTCTCTGTCTCCATACCGGCATCATATTACCTCACACATAAGCTTCTTATACTGTGACTGTCCTTTGTTCCTATAGCAACCAATCACAGTTGCTATTAATAACCAGTAGTTCCAGGCTCCATTCACTTTAATGGAGGCAGGTTTTTTGGAGAGTAACTGTAAAGCATGGGGTTAAAGTTTCCAGTCAAAACATAGTCTATGAACGTTCCCTGAGTCACATGGGGTGTCTGTTCAAAATTTCGTGATTGTAAATGCGACAGTGCGGAATCCTTTAGCGGACATTAGAGATGAGCGAACCGGTCGCGGTTCGGCTCGAGGTCGGTTCGCCGAACGGAGGTCCCGTTCGAGTTCGGTTCGTCGAACGTTCGACGAACCGAACTCGAACTGCATAGGAAACAATGGCAGGCAATCACAAACACATAAAAACACCTAGAAAACACCCTCAAAGGTGTCCAAAAGGTGACAAACAACTCACAACACAACACAAACACATGGGAAAGTGACAAGAACAAATTCTCATGCGAAAACAAAAGAGCTGGACAAGGAAAAAGAGGAGGAGACACAGATATAGGCATGGTACGCCCTTCTAAAATCATGTAAAACACCGCAAGGTGACTCCAAGCGGAGTGTCCCTTTTTTCCAAAAATTGTGCCCCACACACACCCACCCATTCAGTGGCAGCACTTGTGCCCTAGTTGTACACTTCACAGCTAGATTTGCATCAAGCACATTCAAAAATACGCCATTCTTAACCGTCCCCAGGATGACACTGGGGTAGGTAGCAAAGTCTTTGCTGATCCCAGCTCTGTTCATCTTGGATCATTTTTAAAAACACTGTAAGTAAGGGTTACTCCAAGCGGAGTCTCCCTTTTTTCCAAAAATTGTGCCCCACAGACACCCCATCAGTGGCAGCACTTGTGCCCTAGTTGCAAACAGGATGTTTTGATTTGCATCAAGCACATTCCAAATCCACAAGCATTTACTCTCCCCAGGATGACATAGGGGTAGTAAATTCCTTCTGGATCCATGACTTGTTCATTTTGATGAACGTCAGTCTGTCCACATTGTCACTGGACAGACGCGTGCGCTTATCTGTCAGCACACACCCAGCAGCACTGAAGACACGTTCAGAGACAACGCTGGCAGCTGGACACGACAAAATCTCCAAGGCGTAAGTTGAGAGCTCTGGCCATTTTTCAAGACTTGAAGCCCAAAATGAGCAAGGCTCCATTTGCAAAGTCATGGCATCGATGTTCATTTGGAGACACTCCTGTATCATCCTCTACAGCCGTTGACTATGTGTCAGACTTGTTGTCTCTGGTGGCCTTGTAAAGGAGGGTCTAAAAAAATTATGAAAAGATTCAATAAAATTGCTGTTACCAGCACCAGTTACGGTGCTACTGGTACGGGTAGACTGTTGGAGATGACGAGACCGTCCCATGTTTGTCAAGTTACAACTGGGAGATTCACTCCCTGCACCTGCACGGTTGTTTGGTGGAAAAGCCGAGCTAAGATCGAGTAACAGCTTCTGCTGATACTCCTGCATACGTGCGTCCCTTTCTATGGCTGGAATTATGTCACAAAATTTGGACTTGTACCGGGGATCTAATAGTGTGGCAAGCCAGTAGTCGTCATCATCACTTCTAATTTTGACAATACGAGGGTCATGTTGGAGGTAGTGCAACAAGAAGGCACTCATGTGTCTTGCGCAGCCATGCGGACCAAGTCCACGCTGTGTTTGTGGCATAGAGGTGCTAACCGTTCTTTCTTCCTCTGACATCTCCCCCCAACCTCTTTCAACTGAAATTTGACCAAGGTCTCCCTCATCCGCTGAGTCTTCCATGTCCATGGACAGTTCGTCCTCCATTTCTTCATGTTCTCCTGCACCTTCCTCAACATATCGCCTGCTACCATGCGCCCTTGTTGATCCCTGTCCCCCATGGTCCCATGCCTGCCGCGTTGGTGATGATGAACGTCTGGACCTTGGTGATGTTGTTGTCCCTTGCGCATATGAATCCACCTGTAGTTCCTCCCCTTCCTGTTGTCCCACACCCTGACTCCGAATAGTGTTTAGCGTGTGCTCCAGCATGTAAATGACTGGAATTGTCATGCTGATAATGGCATTTTCAGCGCTAAACATATTCGTCGCCATGTCGAAACTGTGCAGAAGGGTGCATAGGTCCTTGATATGAGACCACTCCATCAGGGTGATCTGCCCCACCTCTGCATCTCGTTGGCCCAGGCTATACGTCATGACGTATTGCACCAGGGCTTGGCGGTCTTGCCACAGTTGCTGTAACATGTGGAGAGTCGAATTCCAGCGTGTCGCCACATTGCATTTCAGGCGATGAACCGGCAGGCCGAAAGACTTCTGGAGCGATGCAAGTCGCTCAGCTGCGGCGGTTGAACGGCGGAAGTGAGCAGACAGTTTTCGTGCCCTGGTCAGAAGGCCATCTAGGCCGGGATAGTGTGTTAAAAATTGCTGGACAACAAGGTTCAACACGTGAGCCATACAAGGCACGTGTGTCACCTTGCCCAGGCGAAGGGCCGCACCCAGGTTTGCAGCATTGTCTCACACGGCCTTACCAGGCTGCAGGTTGAGTGGAGACAACCATTTATTAAACTCGGACCGCAGAGCTGACCACAACTCCTCAGCTGTGTGACTCTTATTCCCAAGACATGTCAAGCTAAAGGCCGCCTGATGCCTTTGCGCTCTGATGCCAGCATAGTAATGAGGGGTGCGTGATTCCTTCTGCGCAGTGAGAACGCTGGTGGCCTGACCAGGCAGGCTTGGGGCGGCGGTGGAGGACACAGATGAGGTGGAGGAGGCAGAAGCAGTGGCGGAACTTGGACAGACAGAGGATTGACACACAAGTCGTGGGGACGGCAAGACTTGTGTAGCAGACCCTTCACCATCTATCACCATAGTTACCCAGTGCCCAGTCAGCGACATGTAACGTCCCTGTCCATGCTTACTGGTCCAAGTATCGGTGGTGAAATGCACCCGTTCACACACAGAGTTTCTCAAGGAAGCGGTGATGTTGTGTGCGACATGCTGGTGTTGCGTGGGCACACCTTTCTTAGAGAAGTAGTGGCGACTGGGCATCTGGTACTGGGGCACAGCGACAGACATAAGGTCTCTAAAATCCTGTGTGTCCACCAGGCGGAAAGGCAGCATTTCGGTAGCCAAGAGCTTACAGAGGGATAAAGTCAACCTCTTAGCTTTGTCATGGGTCGCAGGAAATGGCCTTTTATTTGTCCACATCTGAGGGACAGAGATCTGGCTGCTGTGTGTAAACGGTGTTGAGTAGGGTGTCCCTGGAAAAATGCAGGTTTTTGAGGAAAGTGCAGGCGGAGACATGATGGGCAAGTATTTTATTATAGTTTATCAAATGCTCCGTACCACATGTGGTGCTTTATGTTTATAATTGTCTGTCTTATTGTAAGTCTTGGTTGCTGATTTAGTGTGTTTATCTTGTAGCCTCCTGATGAACCATAAGTTTGTGTTGTATGGGGAAACGCGTTGAGGTGGAGATAACCTGTTTGAGGTGGAGATTATCCAATCTATGAAGTTGAAGGCTCACCTTTATTAATGCAAAGGGAATTGCTGGAGAGTTCCCCCATATACCTCCTGGGACTTATAAGGATTGAAATCTTCCTTTCTTCCATACTATGTGGCGCTGCCTGAACCATTCTGTGTGGTCCCAAGGATAAGTTGGGCTTTGACTCCATTCCCCTTTTTTTTTGTGAACCTTCACTTTTTTGACAACTGTATATGTTTATTGTACATATTGTCTGTATATTTCTATATATGCGACCGTTGGTCTAGTACTTATGGTTATATTTGCACGTTGGTGGTATGTGGTTTTGATTTATACAAAATAAAAAATCCTAAAAATTGGAATAATTGAACTAATTTCCACATCTGAGGGACAGAGATCTGGCTGCTGTGTGTAAACGGTGTTGAGTAGGGTGTCCCTGGAAAAATGCAGGTTTGTGAGGAAAGTGCAGGCGGAGACATGATGTTGCCTTCATCCAACGTTGGTGCTATCGATGTCTGAGAGAGCTGTACACACGCACTTGTTTCCCCTTCCAAACCAACTGACGACCTACCAAGCAAACTGCCTGTTGCGGTTACAGTGGTGGAAGTTGTGCGTGGAAAACCAGGTGTGACAGCTGTCCCCACAGTCCTAGAAGACGAAGAGCGCGCGGATGCACTGGAAGGGGCAGGCCGTGGATGGTTCGCTCCGCTAAGCCACATTGCAGTACGGTGAGCTTCCCACTGGGACCTATGATATTTATTCATGTGACGATTCATGGAAGAAGTTGTCAAACTGCTGAGGTTTTGACCTCTACTAACAGAATCACGACAAATTTTACACATCACATAATTTGGGCGATCTTTTTCTATGTCAAAAAAGGACCAGGCTAGGCAAGGCTTAGAGGGCATGCGACCTGCTGAGCCCCCCCGACTAGTGCTCAGAGGCAGAGTGGTGGCTGATGATGCAGTTGTAGACGTGCTACCAGTGCTCCGACTCTGTCCAGGAAGGCGCAAGGTAACTTCGTTGTCGGTTGCATCCTCCTCCACCGCCTCTGTTGACCTCCTCGAGTGCCTGACTGTGGGTTGACAGTAGGTGGGATCTAGAACTTCATCATCAATTGATGTGTTTGCACTCCCCTCACCCTCAGACCGAGCCTCTTCTTGCCCTGACCGAATATTTAAGTTGTCATCCCAATCTGGTATCTGCGTCTCATCGTCATCAGTATGTTCCTCATTGTCTATAACCACAGGTGTTACAGTTTGTGACAAAGGGTCAACATTATGCTCATAAACTTGGTCCTCACGGCCTGAATCAGAGTCACAAAGGTTCTGGGCATCACTGCAGACCATTTCCTGACTGAACAGCTCTGCAGACTCAGCCATCTCAGTTCCACCATACTGTGCAGGGCGGATTTAGACTTCAGAGCTGGGAGAAAGCAAGTTTGATTGGGATGACAACTCAGAGGACTGGTGTTTTTTGGATGCGGTAGTTGAGGTGGCTGAGAGGGAACTTGTTGGACCACTTGAGATCCATTCAAGCATTTTCCTTTTTTGGCCATCATCTACCTTTGTTCCTGTTGTTTGTGTCCGTAAAAAAGGGAGCACATCGGATTGTCCACGGTAAGTAGTAGACATCTTACTTTTGCTGGTAGATGGTCTATCTTCAGCATATGTTAATGGAGCTTTGCCACCTTCCCCACGGACAAACCCTTTTTTTCCTTTTCCACCACGCCTCTTCCCCTTTCCACCAGCATCTGTCATTTTGCCACTCATGTTGATTGCGACAAGATTGTGCACTGAAAATGTGGTAGTAAAAATTGAGAGGTGGTGTAGATTGCAGCGGTAGTCTAGCTTTATTAACAGCAGAATAATAAAGAATAAATATCCCTGACAATGCAACTACGGCCCTTAAACTGGCAGCATAAATTGCTAGTATAATGGCTTAGTAACAATGAGTTTGAGTGTGCAATGCAGGCAGACATGCTGCAAATATCTTTGCACTAGTGGGACTATACAGAAGTCCAATAGCCACGTTTAGGATGCCACTAGGTTCACTCAGTGTTTGCTAGTATAATGGCTTAGTAACAATGAGTTTGAGTGTGCAATGCAGGCAGACGTGCTGCAAATATCTTTGCACTAGTGGGACTATACAGAAGTCCAATAACCACGTTTAGGATGCCACTAAGTTCACTCAGTGTTTGCTAGTATAATGGCTTAGTTATAATGAGTTTGAGTGTGCAATGCAGGCAGACGTGCTGCAAATATCTTTGCACTAGTGGGACTATACAGAAGTCCAATAGCCACGTTTAGGATGCCACTAAGTTCACTCAGTGTTTGCTAGTACAATGGCTTAGTAACAATGAGTTGGAGTGTGCAAAGGGCAGGAGGGTACAGTGCCAGGGTTGTGGGGCTCTGGGTAGAGGAAAGGAAGCCTGCCTTTCTATCCCTCCTAATGGGAAAATGCACTGAGGAAATCCCTGACCTTAGCTACACAGACGCTGTCATCTTGTGTAGCTGTTAAACTCAGTTTTCACGGACCTGTCACCTATGGCTCTGACCCTGCCGGTACGAGCCCTTAAAAGGACTGATAGAAAGTGCTATCCCTAAGCTGTCCAGCGCTGTGTATGGAGCGTATACAGCAGTATCGGCGATAGGAGCTGCGCCAGTGATGTCTGACACCAAGGACGCAGAAGGCAGATAATGGCGTGCTGGAGGAAAATGTCCGGTTTTATAATGCAGGGACATGTGACATTGACATCCTATCACACATGCCGTTGCTTCTCTGGCTAAAAGTCCACTTAGCTGTGTGTGTGTCTGGGATTGGCTGACATGCTGGCCCGCCCCACTACACGCGCGCGCTTAGGGAAGGAAGACAAGGAAAAAAAATGGCGATCGCCATTATACATACAGCAGTGATCTGAATGTGCTGTTCCCGCACACTATACACTGAAATGTCATAATAGTGTGAGTCACAGAGTGACTTACACTATTACAGCGGAAAGCCAGCTAGGAATTAGCTGTTTTTTTTGCTGCTAGAACCGTTCTCGAACGTATCTAGAACTATCGAGCTTTAGCAAAAAAGCTCGAGTTCTAGTTCGATCTAGAACAGCCCCCAAAATCACTCGAGCCGCGAACTGGAGAACCTCGAACCGCGAACCGCGCTCAACTCTAGCGGACATACACACATACATACAGTTAGGTCCAGAAATATTTGGACAGTGACACAAGTTTTGTTATTTTAACTGTTTACAAAAACATGTTCAGAAATACAATTATATATATAATATGGGCTGAAAGTGCACACTCCCAGCTGCAATATGAGATTTTTCACATCCAAATCGGAGAAAGGGTTTAGGAATCATAGCTCTGTAATGCATAGCCTCCTCTTTTTCAAGGGACCAAAAGTAATTGGACAAGGGACTCTAAGGGCTGCAATTAACTCTGAAGGCGTCTCCCTCGTTAACCTGTAATCAATGAAGTAGTTAAAAGGTCTGGGGTTGATTACAGGTGTGTGGTTTTGCATTTGGAAGCTGTTGCTGTGACCAGACAACATGCGGTCTAAGGAACTCTCAATTGAGGTGAAGCAGAACATCCTGAGGCTGAAAAAAAAAGAAAATATCCATCAGAGAGATAGCAGACATGCTTGGAGTAGCAAAATCAACAGTCGGGTACATTCTGAGAAAAAAGGAATTGACTGGTGAGCTTGGGAACTCAAAAAGGCCTGGGCGTCCACGGATGACAACAGTGGTGGATGATTGCCGCATACTTTCTTTGGTGAAGAAGAACCCATTCACAACATCAACTGAAGTCCAGAACACTCTCAGTGAAGTAGGTGTATCTGTCTCTAAGTCAACAGTAAAGAGAAGACTCCATGAAAGTAAATACAAAGGGTTCACATCTAGATGCAAACCATTCATCAATTCCAAAACTAGGCAGGCCAGAGTTAAATTTGCTGAAAAACACCTCATGAAGCCAGCTCAGTTCTGGAAAAGTATTCTATGGACAGATGAGACAAAGATCAACCTGTACCAGAAGGATGGGAAGAAAAAAGTTTGGAGAAGAAAGGGAACGGCACATGATCCAAGGCACACCACATCCTCTGTAAAACATGGTGGAGGCAACGTGATGGCATGGGCATGCATGGCTTTCAATGGCACTGGGTCACTTGTGTTTATTGATGACATAACAGCAGACAAGAGTAGCCGGATGAATTCTGAAGTGTACCGGGATATACTTTCAGCCCAGATTCAGCCAAATGCCACAAAGTTGATCGGACGGCGCTTCATAGTACAGATGGACAATGACCCCAAGCATACAGCCAAAGCTACCCAGGAGTTCATGAGTGCAAAAAAGTGGAACATTCTGCAATGGTCAAGTCAATCACCAGATCTTAACCCAATTGAGCATGCATTTCACTTGCTCAAATCCAGACTTAAGACGGAAAGACCCACAAACAAGCAAGACCTGAAGGCTGCGGCTGTAAAGGCCTGGCAAAGCATTAAGAAGGAGGAAACCCAGCGTTTGGTGATGTCCATGGGTTGCAGACTTAAGGCAGTGATTGCCTCCAAAGGATTCGCAACAAAATATTGAAAATAAAAATATTTTGTTTGGGTTTGGTTTATTTGTCCAATTACTTTTGACCTCCTAAAATGTGGAGTGTTTGTAAAGAAATGTGTACAATTCCTACAATTTCTATCAGATATTTTTGTTCAAACCTTCAAATTAAACGTTACAATCTGCACTTGAATTCTGTTGTAGAGGTTTCATTTCAAATCCAATGTGGTGGCATGCAGAGCCCAACTCGCGAAAATTGTGTCACTGTCCAAATATTTCTGGACCTAACTGTACATACACACACACCTACACTCAGCTTTATATATTAGATATGTAAAATATATAAAGCTGAGTGTGTGTGTGTGTGTGTGTGTATGTCCGCTAAAGGAATCCGCACCGTCACATTTACAATCACGAAATTTTGCACACACGCCTCATGTGACTCAGGGAATGTCATAGACTATGTTTTGACGGGAAAATGTAACCCCGCGCTTTACAGTTACTCTCCAAAAACCTGCTTCCATTAAAGTCAAAGGAGCTGGGTGCTACAGTTCATTTATAGGAGCTGTGATTGGTTGCTATGGGCAACAAAGGACATTCTTAGTATAAGAAGGTTATGTGTGAGGTAATATGATATCGGTGGGGAGACATATAGAGAGAGACAGACAGACAGTGAAAGAGACAGAGAGAGACAAAAAGGGAAAGAGACAGAGAGATACAGACAGGGACAGAGAGAGACAGACAGGGAAAGAGACAGGCACAGACAGACAGGAAAAGAGACAGACAGAGACAGAGACTGACAAGGAAAGAGACAGACAGCCAAAAAGACAGACAGACAAAAGGAAACAGGAAAAGAGACAGACAGACAAGGACAGAGACAGGGAAAGAGACAACTCCCCATAACGCTGATCGCCTCCCACCACACTTACTGTATTTATCTTGCTTTGGCAACACTAATTGTTTTTTGGTCCTGCCAATAAAGCATATTTGAATTTGAATCAGAGACGGAGACAGGGAAAGAGACAGAGACAGGGAAAGAGACAGAGACAGGGAAATTCGATAGACTGACCTCCCCCATGGCTTCCTCTAGACTCCTAAAAGATAGCTTTCTCTCCACGGGCTTAATATATACTATATGACCTCTGGAGAGTGGATAATCCCACGGCGAGACAATATACATTTTATACCCATCCCCATCAATCTCATATCTGAAGAGACTATTTCTTTGGTAACCTGGTGGCCCTGTGAACATTATTACATGCACAAAAAGGGAATATTTTGTGGTCTGACCTCGCCCCTCTCTCAGTTGAATTAGAATTAAAAACCAGACCCCCTAAGAGTAACCCATTAGCATCTCAATTAAATATTATTGACAAATACCTAACCAGAGAAAAACTAGGGGAAATCCTCTGCATATAGTATTTAGAAAATGGCCTCTCTTCTCCCTCCCTTCCCATCCTGTGGGAGGTACTTAAGTCAGTACTTTGGAGAGAATGCAACAACCTCTCATCCTTTTCAAAAAAGTGGCTAGAACAGATTCCAGTCAATGAAAAAGATGGTTAAAAGAGACTGAGTCGCAATTATTATCTCACCCCAACTATTCCTAGGTCATTCTTCCACTCTTCCATCACAGTAGTACCAAAAGAAGGTAAAGACCCCACAGAATGTTCCAGCTATCGCCCTATTAGCCTCCTTAATTTGGAATTAAAATGATTTATGAAAGCATGGAGCATGAGACACATCCTGAGTGAGGTAATCCCATGTGATATTGTGTACCGCCCTGCGGCCTCGGCAGTGGCCGCCGAACCGCTCGGGTCCGTGCTCCGGTGTCGGTGGCTCGAGCGCCTCCGGACCCGGGGGTCATGTCGCTCTGGAAGGATGCAGTGGCGGTGCACGCAGGGGTTTGGGGTGATTGTTTGGTAAAGTTCGTGACGCCACCCACGAGTTGTGGTGATCGTAGGATGGACACCACCGCTGCCGTTGACTAGGTCTCCCGGTGACGGTGTTATGCAGCTTGGTGTTAACCCCTCCGTGGGCAGGGGCGATGGTCCCGGGGGCCCACGGGGAGGATGAAGGCCGGGGGTGCACGGTGCAGGGTCACGGTGCAGCGCGGTGCGGTGCCTGACGGCACCGGTGTACTCACTCTGACACAAGATAACGGAGTCTCTGGTAAACCAAGCGGTAGAATGGATGGGGCCCACAGCCGGCTGCGGTGTTCTCCCTGGACAGGTTGGTGATGGCTGTCGTTTCCCTGCAGCTGTGTTGTGTTGTGAGTAACTCCTGTGCCTGGACACTGGTAGTCCGCTCCCCGGCGTGTAAATATCATAGGAGCTCATTTGCCCACAGGCGCTGGCCCTTTGGATCTCTTACCTTTGGCGGTGGCACTTATCCGGGATGGTTGGGCCGTTGCCGTCAATCAGGACTTGGGTGGGAATAAACCCCTGAGGTCCAGACTGCAATCAGTAAATTCGACTATCACGGCGGCTTCTAGCCTAGTCAGGGTCTGAGACCCCTGTCTGGTGCTTGGCTCCAATCGGCTCCCCGTTTCGGTACCGGCGGGCCACCACCCGATCCTGGTCCTACGGTTCCACCGACCGTTCGCCAACTCCTGCAGATGGCCACCACTGTCTGCCGACCTTGCTGGAGGCGCCTGGGCTCCAATCCAGACACCTAGACAGTCCGTGACAGGCCTGGTCCCAGGTCTGCCCTTGACTTCTCTCCTCACTCCTTCACTGTCAACTCCTCACTCCTTACTCCACTGAACTGACTGACTTGTTTTCCTGCCTCCAGGCCTGTGAACTCCTCGGTGGGCGGAGTCAACCACCTGGCTCAGCCCCACCTGGTGTGGACATCAGATCCTGGAGGGGGGCAACAAGGGTTTTTAGTGTGACTGTTGTCACTTATCCGGTGAAGGCGTGTGTGGTGTTGTGTCTGTGACTACCTGGTTAGTCCAGGGCGTCACATTCCCCCCTTGGTTTAACCGCAGGCTGCCCGTCCATCACCGGTTTTATTTTCCTGAAAAGATATAAACAATTGAAAAACAAACATTCAAACAAGTACTTTTAATTTCTTCCCTTACGGGAGGCACATTGCTTGAACCGGTACAAACGGGAACATTTTTATTTATAACAGGGTACGGGTCCATGTCCTTCCGCTTTCCCATCCAAGCAACCTAGCTTTGATGCTGCCCCTAAGAAGTGGGCAGCACCCCTTTTCCCCAGTCCGGAAACAGGAACCTTGCCAGGCTACCCAAGCGGGAACAGGTATGGTGCTTCGCACCCGGCAGTCACTCAGAGGCTCCACGTCCAAGGGGGCCCCTGACCCGGAGGATGGTCACCGGTTCTGGTGGTGACCGGACCCCAGCCTGCTCTGCTGCAGGTCCCTCCTCCAACCAGCCTCTCCAGACTGGCAGTTGCTGGAAGGGCAATTGGGGGCATTATTTACAAGCCCAATAGTTATTGGGTGGCTTGCTAGTTTTCAGTCTGGTCTTTGGGGGGGAAATGGGGACAACATCAGTCCCAACGGGGACGAGTGCTTCAGTAGCCGGGTCCGCTACCATAAAACAAAGCAACTGTAGGGTCCCAACGGGGACTTGCTGTAGGGTCCCAACGAGGACTGAATCATCTGAATCAGGTGAAAGCCTCTGGTGATTAGCGCTCATTCATTCATTCAAGTATTTACACAATTAACACATCGCACCCCTAAATAGCAGTTTCCCTGTACCTAAGCGGGGGCCTACCTAGGTTGGGGCGTGTGGACCTTCTGGGTCCGGTGTTGTCAGGAGGGGGTAGTGGGACAGAGGGAACAGACGGTCCGTCCTCCCGTGTGTCGGGTATGACAGGTAGAGACCTACAGGGGAGCAGGATAGGTGCATCCCTGGGCATTTGTTCGGGTGGCTCGTCGGCGGGTGTCTCCGTCTCCATTTCTTCCACCGGTTGTGGGAACATTATTATGGGAACAATCACTGCGCCATTCTGCATAGGCCAGTCCGCTGGGAAGTCGCCCATTACGGTATGAATCACATCTTTCTTATTCTCCCCACTCGACACGGGTACCGGAGCCTCATCCACTAGTCTCAAGGGATCCGGGCATCTGTTCAGGTGGTCCCTGGAAACGGTAGCCGTGGTCTTCCCCCAGTCGCGGGTGATCAGATAGGTCTTCTCATTCTCTTATCCAGTGGGCTGTATGACATATGGGGCCCTCTCCCATTGATCGTCGAGTTTGTGCGTCCTTCTCTTACGTTTCAGGACCACATCATCGGGTACAAAGGGGGTAGCCGGAGCCCGTTTGTTGAAGTGCTACTCTTGCTTTTCTCGGCTCTGGCGCAGATTCCTTTCCACATACTCTTGGATCTGTCGGTACTGCATCTGTCGCTTGGCCTTCCAGTTGTTAGTGGGGGGGAAGGGCCTCAGGTGCCTCTAGGTCCATTTCCAGGTCCACCGGCAGCCGTCCCGGTCGGGCTCTCATCAGGTACGCAGGTGTACACTTGGTGGAGCTGCAGGGGATGTTATTGTACATGTCCACCAGGTCAGGCAGCTTCTCCAGCCACAGGTTCCTGTCCTCCAACGGCAACATCTTGAGGAAGTTCAGTACCAGGTGGTTCATCTTTTCGCACATCCCATTAGTTTGGGCGTGGTATGGCGTGGTCCGGATTTTCTTACACTTGAACAAGTGGCGGAACTCCTAGAACACCTCCGCTTCAAAGGCCGGACCCTAGTCCGTGAGTACTCTCTCCGGGTAGCCATGCGGTCGGCAGAAGTAGGCCTGGAAGGCTTTAGCTGCAGTACGGCCCGTCAGGTCTTTAATTGGGACAACCACCATGAACCTTGAGTAGTGGTCTACGATGGTTAGGGCATAGGTATACCCGCTTCGGCTGGGCGTAAGCTTGACATGGTCCAGTGCGACCATCTCCAGTGGCTTGTGAGTGACAATCGGTTGCAGAGGGGCCTTCTGGCTGGCCTCATCCCGCCTCCTCAGCGTACAAGGGCCGCATTCTCGACACCAGGTTTCCACCGACTCTCGCATCCCAGTCCAGTAAAACCGCTCCCTCAGCAACATTTCTAGCTTTTTCCAGCCGAAGTGCCCCGCGCCGTCATGGTAGGCCTGCAGGACTCTGGGCACGCTGGTTTGGGGAACCACCAACTGACGAACCTTCTCATGGGTCTTTGGATTGATTATCTCCCGGTACAGCTTCCTTTGATGTAAGTGCAGCCGATTTCTCTCTTTCCACAGCCGTTGGGCTTCGGAGGGGGCTGCGGGATCCATCCTAGACGAGCCCTGCTCAATCATAGCCTTGACCAGCTGGACTGCAGGGTCTTGGTCCTGAGCGTCTTGCCACCCCTGACTGGGCAGCGGATCACGATTCACCTGCTGTTGGTTAACACAGGGCTTCTCATCCCGTGGCCGATGGAATGCGGGTAACTCGATTTCTTCGAGGCCATCGTCCTCCACCCCTTCATCAGGTAGGTACGGCATTCGGGACAGCGCATCCGCGTTGGCGTTCTTGCAGCCAGCCCTGTACTTGATAGTGAAATCGTAGTTGGACAGCCGGGCCATCCACCGCTGCTCCAGAGCGCCCAACTTGGCTGTGTCCAGATGTGTCAACCGATTGTTGTCCGTGTAGGCAGTGAATTTCGCCGACGCAAGGTAATGTTTAAACCTTTCGGTTATGGCCCACACGAGGGCTAAGAATTCGAGTTTGAAGGAGCTGTAATTGTCGGGGTTCCTTTACGTTGGCCAGAGTTTTCTGCTAGCATAGGCAATCACCTTTTCCTTTCCGTCTTGTACTTGGGACAGGACCGCACCCAGGCCCACATTGCTAGCGTCGGTGTAGAGCACGAACGGGAGGTGGTAATCGGGGTAAGCTAGGATTTCCTCCCCGGTCAGGGCTGACTTCAACTGATGGAACGACTCTTCATGCTGCTCTTCCCAAGCAAATGGGGGTACAAGGGCTCTCCCGTTCTGGGTCTGTCCCACGAGGAGGTCTTGCATGGGTGCTGCCATTTTCGTGTACCCCTTGATGAAACGGCGGTAGTAGCCCACCAGGCCCAGGAACTGCCTGACTTCCCCCTAGTCGGCCGTGGCCAGTTCCGGATAGCGGTGACCTTCTCGGGATCTGGGGCGACACCCTCGGCACTCACCATGTGCCCGAGGTACTGCACTTTGGGTTTCAGCAAGTGACATTTGGAGGGCTTCAGCTTCATCCCGTACTTGGAGAGGGCCGCAAACACTTCCGCCAGGTGCTCCAGGTGGGCCTCGTACGTTTTGGAATACACAATCACGTCGTCCAAGTACAAGAGAACGGTCTCGAAGTTTAGGTGTCCCAAGCAACACTCCATGAGCCATTGGAAGGTCCCAGAGGCATTGCACAGCCCGAAAGGCATACTGTTGAACTCACAGAGTCCCATTGGGGTAGCAAATGCAGTCTTCTCACGATCTTCCGGCGCGACTGCCACTTGCCAGTATCCGCTGGTGAGGTCAAGGGTAGAGAAATCGTTAGCAGTCTTTAAGGCGGCTAGCGACTCTTCAATGCGAGGGAGAGAGTAAGCATCTTTATGTGTTATCTGATTGATCTTCCGGTAATCCACGCATATTCTCATGGTTCCATCCTTTTTCTTTACCAGCACCAATGGGGCTGCCCAGGGACTACAACTATCCCGGATGACCCCTGCCCCCTTCATGTTCCTCAACATGTCTTTGGTGCATTGATAGTGTGCTGGTGGTATCGGCCTATACCTTTCTTTGATGGGTGGATGTGTTTTAGCATGTGATGAGGAAGTGTCTTTCAAGATGTATGCCCACAAACTCAAACATCTGTGGCATCGTTGGCTGGAAGCAGAGGAGGCCTTAACCTTGGAGACCGTCCTCCAGGTCCTCCTAAAAGAGCAGTTTTACTTCAAGTGCCCTGCTGAGATCCGGGAATGGGTGCGTGAAAGGAGACCAGCCACTGTGGAGGAAGCTGCAGCTCTAGCTGATGAGGCTCTCACCATCAAGCCTCAGTGGAAAAAACTACTACTCAGTGAGAAAAAAAACACCAGCCCCCCAATGCTGGTGGCCCCTGGTCCTTCTGGCCCCAATGTTCACTATCACCCTAAACCGTCAACTCATTGGGACCTTCGTGTGACTGTGCCTCGCATTACTCCTGCTCCACCTTTGGGAATACGACGTGGAGGAAGAATCCCAGAGCGCAGATGTTATGGATGTGGGCAGCCAGGGCACATGCAATTCCAATGTCCAGGTGTTCGGAGGCAGAACAGCTACAGACCGCCTTTGCCTGTTCATTATCTACAAACACCTTCACCAGAAGAAGAGCTGGATTCTGTGCCTGATGACTTGCCAAGTGACTCTAATATCCTGGCTCCCCTACCCGGAGTCTATGGGGTGCGAGCTCCAGCCACCTGTTCTGATCTTCAGCACAAACATCTACAGGAGGTCGTGCTGGATGGCCAAAAAGTTGTTGGCTTCCGTGACACTGGGGCTTTCCTCACCATAGCTGATCCCCGAGTAATTCAACCAGAAGCGATTCAAAAGGGACCAGGAATTGCCATTGAACTGGCAGGAGGTACCCAGAGATATATTCCAAGAGCGAGTGTGACCCTGGATTATGGCTTTGGGGCCAAACAATGTGTGGTCAGTGTGATGAGAGGCCTCCTTGTAGACGTTCTTCTAGGAAATGATGTGGGGAATCTTCATTGCCACTTTGTCGGTGCGGTAACCAGAAGTCAAGCCAAGAGAGCAGCCCATGTGGACGTGTACAACCCATCCATGGAAATGAGGCCACCAGAACTGCCATTACAGCCAGTGAGTGATTCTTCTTGTGGGGATAATATGAATGTTACTTGGGATAAAGTTCAGTTTAGACAAGAAGTAGAGACTGACCCCACCCTTGCTAGTTTTAGAGCTCGAACTGAAATAGGGCAGCTAGGGGAGAACGGAGAAAAAATTATCAGAGAAAATGGACTTCTGTATCGGGTTGCCAATGCCGACTCCCTGGATAAGCCCTGGACTTATAGCAAACAGCTGATTGTTCCTCAGAAATACAGAATTCCCCTATTACACCTGGCTCATGACATTCCTACTGCTGGCCATCAAGGCAAAACCCGCACCGAGAGACGATTGACTCAAACTTTTTATTGGCCGGGGATTTCCCAAGCAGTGGCGCATTTCTGCCGAACTTGTGACATATGTCAGCGTAGAGGGCAACCTGGTGATCACCCAAAGGCACCCCTGCAACCGCTCCCTATAATAGAAGAACCCTTTCAAAGAGTAGCTGTTGATATCATTGGACCTCTGGCTAAACCAAGTAAATCTGGAAAGCAGTACATTCTCACTGTTGTGGACTATGCCACCCGGTATCCAGAAGCCGTGGCCTTGTCAAGTATTTCTGCAGCCAAGGTGGCCGAGGCCTTGGTTATTATTTTTACCAGAGTAGGATTCCCCAGTGAGATCTTGTCGGACCAAGGCTCCCAGTTCATGTCAGAGTTGGTCCAGTGTCTGTGGCGCACCTGTGGAGTACGAGCGATCCGAACGACCCCGTATCATCCCCAAACAAATGGACTTTGTGAACGATTCAATGGCACTCTGAATAATATGCTGAGGGCCTTCGCGGACCGAGATTCAGACTGGGAGAAGTACCTACCCCATCTCTTGTTTGCCTATCGGGAAGTTCCCCAGGAGTCCACTGGGTTCTCCCCCTTTGAACTACTCTATGGAAGAAAGGTCCGAGGACCCTTAATCTTGCTCAAGGAATACTGGGAGGGGCAAGTTGAAGATACAGGAGCCCCTGTTGTCCCTTATGTCCTAAAGCTGCGAGAAACCCTGGCCCAACTTAATAGTTTTGCCCAGAGTCATTTGCGTATGGCTCAAACCAGACAGAAGACATGGTATGACTGTAAAGCACGCCATCGGGAGTTTGTAGAAGGACAACAAGTCTTAATGATTGTTCCCCATCGGCAGAATAAACTGCAGACCACATGGCAAGGTCCCTTCCGGGTTCTCAGAAAACTGAATGATACCAATTACCTTCTTGCTTTAGATGATCAGGGGCTAAGGCAAAAGACTGTCCATGTGAATATGATTAAGGAGTACCATGACCGGAACATTCCAATGATAGCAAGCTGTCGGTTGGCTTCAGAAGATGGTCAAGAGGATGAGGACTCTCTACCTGATCTCGTGGAAGCAGCGAGAGCCCCGTCCACTGTGGAACAGGTTCCCCTGGGAGATCACCTTGATTCCTTACAGAAAATCCAGATGCTGGAAGTGCTTCAACAGAGACGGGCTGCTTTCTCATCCCAACCAGGTCGAACCACCGTCACCCAACATCCTGTGGACACTCAGGGCATCCATCCCATACAACAGGCTCCTTACCGGGTACCTGAATCAGTTCGGATCACCATGCAGCACAAACTGGAGGAGATGTTACAGCTTGGGGTAATCCAGGCCTCCCATAGCCGTTGGGCCTCCCCTGTGGTGTTAGTACCCAAGAAGGATGGGAGTACTCGATTTTGTGTGGACTATCGGCGACTAAATGACCATACCGTCAGCGATCCTTACCCAATGCCTTGTATTGACGAACTTCTAGACCGACTGGCTGGGTCCCGATATGTCACTACCTTGGATCTCAGTAAGGGATACTGGCAGATCCCTCTAACGGAGGAAGGGAGAGAATGGTCCGCTTTTATAGCCCCCTTTGGTCTGTATGAATTTCTAAGCATGCCTTTTGGAATGAAAAATGCCCCGGCCACCTTCCAGAGAATGGTGGACCAGATCCTCCGGGGATGTGGTGACTTTGCTTGTGCCTACTTGGATGATATCGCCGTCTTCAGCCACACATGGGAGGAATATCTGCATCAAGTAGCCGTTATTCTGGACCTGATTCTTGCAGCCGGCCTAACCATTCGACCCGATAAATGCCAATTGGGGATGGGTGAAGTCCAGTACCTAGGGCATAGAGTGGGAGGAGGGAAGCTCCGTCCTGAGCCTGCCAAAATCCAGGCTATTAGAGACTGGCCTGTACCCCAAACTAAGAAACAAGTTATGGCTTTTCTGGGCACTGCCAGTTATTACCGAAAATTTGTTTCTCATTTCAGCACTGTGGCCAAGCCTCTTACCGACCTGACCAAGAAAACAATGCCCCGGCTGGTGATCTGGACTCCAACCTGTGATGAGGCTTTTAACCGGCTGAAGGATGCTCTGATCTGCGATCCTGTCCTGGCTGCTCCAGACTACAAGAGGAGATTCATTGTGCAAATGGACGCCTCTGCTTATGGACTGGGAGCTGTCCTCAGCCAGGTGAATGCAGCTGGGGACGAACACCCCATCGCCTATCTCAGCCAGAAACTGCTGGACCGAGAAGTGGCCTATGCAACTGTTGAAAAAGAATGTCTGGCTGTAGTGTGGAACCTTAGGAAACTAAGGCCGTATCTGTATGGGCGAGAATTCACTGTGGTTACTGATCACAATCCCCTTACCTGGCTGAACAGAGTCTCTGGGGACAATGGACGCTTATTACGATGGAGCCTGGCTCTGCAGCCCTATAACTTTACCATACAGTATAGAAGAGGCAGCCAACACCAAAATGCAGATGGACTGTCCAGGCAAGAGGAGCCTTGAGTCCTGTCAGCCATGCCTGCGTGTACTTAACCAGCGACCTGTAGAGGTCCCTAGTACGTACACAAGTTGGGAGGGAAAGGGATTGTCATGATGTATGTGCTTTTCTCCATCCCATATTTTTTGTATAAGATGCCATGTGATGTATTTTACCTTCTCACTATATTTGCTGTAATACTATGTCAGGATGTGATGTAACTTTCCTTTGGTTGTACTTACTGAACACTTTGAAATGTCTTGGGATGTAAGTAACCATACCTTCCCCCCATCTCCTGTGTCTCTGGGCCCATAATGCAATTATCTCTTGTCCACACAGCCAGGGGAACTTCCCATTGTTTCGTAAGCAGTGGATAACGCCAACTACACAGACCTGTAGACATCTCGGAGCCAACCTTCTAGAATCTTCTAGTGGGCCCAACCATTGCATAGACCTTTACCCTTGAGGGGCGGGCCCACGAGCTCAGACAATACACTCCTGTTTCTAAGTGCAGTTGGGAGCTGGGCTTTGAAGAGGAAGGGAGCGAGATCTGATTCTGCGGACAGATCTCGCCATCCAGTGGATTGTGTGGGATTTCTGGGACTCTGAAAAGGACTATTACGTCGTGATCTGGCACTTTGGATTATAGGGGGGTGCCCCCGAATCTGTTTTATTTGGACTTGTCATGTGCTGTTCCTGTATTCCTGTTAGTAAACCTGTTGGATCATCCTCGGCCTGTTGTCTCTCCTTGCTCTGCTGTACACCCCGTCACAGTAGCAATGAGGAATTTTATTGGGATTGGTTTAAATGCAACAATACACTTTAGACCAGACCTGGGCAAGGGGCGGCCCGCGGGCCACATCCGGCCCGCCTCCTCTCTGTGACTGGCCCGCCTGGTTCAGGGCGTCCTTGCTGGCCGGTCAGTGATGAGGGCAATCTGACCTGTTGTCTGGAGCTCCAGGCTCCGGGAGGCCCGTGGTAAGATTGCCCTCATCACACGCTGCATGCCGGGCAGGGATCGATCCTGCAGCTCCGCACAGTCAGTGCAGGCAGCGGAACGCAAGAATCTCTCCTCTGTTCCCTGCCCGACATTTTTCTCTGTGACACGCGCGCGCCCTGATATCGTGAGTACGGCGCGCGCGTGTCATTTGAAAAGTTCCCGCCCGGCAGGAGAAGAAGCTGCAGCGGTGGGGGCCCGTACGGAGAGAATCAGCGGTGGGGGCTCCTAGGAATACAGCATCGGCGCAGCCTGGGCATGTAAAAGAGAAGCTGCTCAGCGGGGGGGCTCGTACGGAGGTGCCTTAGGAGGGGACAATAAGAAGAGAGAGGTGGTTACTAGTAACCTGCGGGGACAATGGGGGATGGGCAGGGGGGGAGGGGGTAACTGTTGACAAATATTTGGGGTGTGGTATATGGGAATGTAGTTTTACAGGTGTGGTACATGGGGGGGTGTAGTGGTGTAGTATAATATAGGTGTATATAGGGGTGTAGTATAATACTACACCCCTATATACACCTGTATTATACTACACCCCTATATACACCTGTATTATACTACACCACTATACCCCTATATACACCTGTATTATACTACACCCCTATATACACCTGTATTATACTACACCCCTATGTACACCTGTATTATACTACACCCCTATATACACCTGTATTATACTACACCCCTATATACACCTGTATTATACTACACCCCTATATACACCTGTATTATACTACACCCCTATATACACCTGTATTATACTACACCCCTATATAGACCTGTATTTTACTACACGCCTATATACACCTGTATTTTACTACACCCTTATATACACCTGTATCATACTACACCCCTATATACACCTGTATTTTACTACACCCTTATATACACCTGTATCATACTACACCCCTATATACACCTGTATCATACGACACCCCTATATACACCTGTAGTATACGATACCCCTACATACACATGTAGTATACGATTGTGTGTGTATGTATGTATACATTGTGTGTATGTATATATATATTATATACACACATAATATATATATGCATGTGTGTGTATATGTTAATTATATTAGTCCGGCCCTCTAAAACTATCCCAATTTCTCATGCAGCCCCATGGGAAAATTAATTGCCCACCCCTGCTTTAGACTAATGTCAACCTAATGTATATGTGGGCCTCTTGTACCCATTGAAGAGTTGTTTCTTTATATTCATAAAGTTATTTTTTGTATCATTTTAATGCTATATTTTATTCAGAGTTGTTTTTATTATGATAATAAAAAATAAACTTGTGTTTATTATAAGTTTCGGCAGTTCTCTCTCGCTTTCCATCAAATTGGGGACCCGCACATATAATAGGAGGGGACTTCAACATGTCATTTTCTGATTATGTCTATAGACTGACCTAACCAACGGCTTCCTCTAGATTCCAAAAGGATAGGTCTCTCTCCACGGGCTCCCGAAGGATAATACGCAAGCATATACTATATGACCCCTGGAGAGTGGAAAATCCCACAGCGAGACAATATACATTTTATTCCTGTCACCATCAATCTCATAGCCGCAGATACTATTTATTTGGTACCCTGGTGGCCCTGTGAACATTATAACATGCACACAAAGGGAATATTTTGTGGTCTGACCACGCCCCTCTCTCGGTTGACTTAGAATTAAAAACTAGACCCCTAAAGAACCCTTTACACACAGCAACATCGCTAGCGATGTCGCTGGTGAAAGCACCCACCCCCATCGGTTGTGCGTCATGGGCAAATCGCTGGCTGTGGCGCACAACAACGCTAACAGCCGTTACATGTACTTACCTTCCTAGCGACGACGCTGTTGCCGGCGAACCGCCTCCTTTCTAAGGGGGAGGTCCGTGCGGCGTCACAGCAGCGTCTCTAAGCGGCCACCCAATTGAAGTGGAGGGGCGGAGATGAGCGGCTGTAACATTCTGCCCACCTCCTTCATTCCTCATTGCCGGAGGACACAGGTAAGGTGATGTTCCTTGTTCCTGCGGTGTCACACATAGCGATCTGTGCTGCCGCAGGAACGACGAACAACATTGTACCTGCAGCAGCAACGATATTTGTGATTAGAACGACGTGGCAACAATCAACGATATGGTAAGTATTTTTGATGGTTAACGGTCGTTTCACCACGCAACGACGTCGCTAACGAGGCCGGATGTGTGTCACGAATTCCGTGACCCCAACGACATCTCGTTAGCGATGTTGTTGCGTGTAAAGTGGTCTTAAGAGTAACCCATTAGCGCCTCAATGAAATATTGACAAATACCTAGCCGGGGAAAAACTAGGGGAACTCTTCCGTATTTAGTTTTCAGAAAATGGCCTCTCTTCTACCTCCCTTACCATCCTGTGGGAGGCACATAAGTCAGTACTTCGGAGAGAATGTATCGCTCTCTCCTCTTTTTCGAAACAAGTGGCTAGAATAGATTCCAGTCAATGCAAAACATGGTTAAAAGAGGCGGAGTTGCAATTATTATCTCACCCCAAGCATTCCTAGCTCGTTCCTCCACTGTTACATCACAGTAGTCCCGAGAAAAGGTAAAGACCCCACGGAATGTGACAGCTATCGCCTTTTTAGCCTCCTTAATTCAGACTTAAAAATATTTCTGAAAGCATGGAGCATGAGACACATCCTGAGTGAGATAATCCCATGTGACATTGCTCTGAGTTCCTCTTTCATCTTCTGTACTTGCCGTTAGCGGACCAGCCGGACATCTGACGATTTTCACCAACTTCTCCAGACAGGAGACCGGAAAACATTTCCAAAGCATTTTTCATCATCATTGGAAACCCACAGAGCCCTTGTGGCACCCTTGAGGCTTCAGTCGGCACAGAGGTTCTGCACCTCAGCCAGAGGTGTGGTATTCTATCCTGGGTAAGGAGGAGGTCATCTCCGGTTCACACAAAGCACAACACCTGGGCTCAGAAACACCTCATCAGACATGGCAAGGGCGTGATTATACCCGAAGCCAGGCTGGGGGGGGTGAAGTCTTAGGAGTGGGAACACAGTAGTAAAAGTGGGAGCACAGTGTGAAGTGTCAGTCAGTTAGAGTTGGAGAAGGAGAGGAGCAGTGGAGGAGCGAAGACCCGAGGCCTGGAGCTGGTACCGCTTGGTTCGGGCACAGAGAGAAGGGGTCCTAGAGACTACGGGAAGTGCAACATCCTCCCGTGGCCTTGTTCCACATATAATCCACGGCTGGAAGGACTTGGCCACAACATGGGGACTAGTCCCTAGGCTAGAGGAGAAGAACCTACGTACTCCACCAGTGAAACCAGCAGCTGAGGTGACTGCATGCCCCGAAGTCAGCACCGCACACAAATTCACTGGAAGGTGACCATCAAGGACAAAGGGATAGAGCTTCACTCCATCCTCAACCTGAAAAGGTCCCACAAGTTCATCTTTGATGATACCAACCCATACCAGTACCTCACCTCCACCTTGCTGGTGTCTGAGTGGGAGTGGAGCTCTATGCCCTTTACTGATCCAGCCTCTGGCCCATCCATCTGGCCCATCAAGAGTCACTCATTTCATCAGTCCATAAAACCTTTGAAAAATCGGTCTTAAGATATTTCTTGGCCCAGTCTTGAGGTTTTATCTTAGATTTCTTGTTCAAAAGTGGTCGTTTATCAGCCTTCCTTCCTTGGCCATTTCCCTGAGTATGGCATACCTTGTGCTTTTTGATACTCCAGTAACGTTGCAGCTCTGAAATATGGCCAAACTGGTGGCAAATGGCATCTTGGCAGCTTCACGCTTGATTTTCTTCAATTCATGGGCAGTTATTTTGCGTCTTTTTTGTCCAACACGCTTCTTGCGACCCTGTTGGCTATTTGCCATGAAACGCTTGATTGTTCGGTGATCACGCTTCAAAAGTTTAACACTTTCAAGACTGCTGCATCCCTCTGCAAGATATCTCGCAATTTTGGACTTTTTAGAGCCCGTCAAAATTCTCTTCTGACCCATTATGCTAAAGAAAAGGAAGTTGCCTAATAATTAAGCACACCTTATATAGGGTGTTGATGTCATTACACCACACCCCTCCTCATTACAGAGATGCATATCACCTCATTTACTTAATTCGTAGTTGGCTCTCAAGCCTATACAGCTTGGAGTAGAACAACATGTATAAAAATTATCATGTGATCAAAATACTCATTTGCCTAATAATTTTGCACGCAGTGTAGATTATAATGGGTACGTGTGGTAACAGGAAAAAAACAAATACAACACGTACCAGATACACAGACACGTGAAGGAGGCCATAAGGTGGTCACATAGCTACATCACAGAGCCGGGGTTACTTTCACTTTTCTTTTCACACACAGACAAATGAGATTCCATAACACATATACGTGAGTGAGCCCTTAGGGCTGCGTACCCACGATCAGTGTCAGTGTTTTGGACTCAAAGTGCTCTGAGCGGGAGAATACAGCGAACATCCGCTGACAGTCACTCTGATGGTGCGCACCGACAGCGCGATCTCCCGCCCAAGAAACTAGCGTCTCCACCAGAGAAAGTATGCCACGTCCAGACCGTGAGATCGCCTGATGGTGGGCACTCACCCTTATAGATTTAGTGTTGTGCCCTAAAGATACGTTTTACACATACACAATACACTATCAGGTTACGTGCCCATGGTCTGGACATGGTGTGTCCTGGATGCAGCATGTCCTTTCCTGTGGGGCCACGAGTGCCCTCCGCAGGGACCACAGCGGCCTGTGCCCACAGTCAGGGTTCAGGCCACTGTGATCTCTCTCTTTTGTCTCTCTGTGGAGACACTTGTAGCTACACAGCAATAAATTGACATGCCAGGGCTTGGGAAACCACACCACAGGTCAGTTTTCGCTGTTTGCTGTGCACGCACAGTGGGCATAGGATTTCTAGAAATCCCATGCACTGTGCTTGTGCTGTACAACGCAGTGAAAACACTCTGAATCCAAAACGCTTTGAACACTGATGGTGAGCACGCAGCCTTACATACAGGCATCTTACACACATATGCAACACCAAAAACACGGACTGTAAACATACAGTGCAGAGATGTGTACACATATACAGACATGTACACCAACACGGCATAGACGTGCACACACAGCGTACAGCCATATACATATACACCTATACTCAGCGTACATACACACTGCATACAGCCGTATACACCTACACACTGCATACAGCCATATACACCTACACACTGCGTACAGCCGTATACTCCTACACACTGCATACAGCCGTATACTCCTACACACAGGGTACAGCAGTATACATCTACACACAGGGTACAGCCGTATACACAGACACCTGCGTACACCCGTATACACACACACTGCGTACAGCCGTGTACACATACACACTGCGTACAGCCGTATACACATACACACTGTGTACAGTACAGCCGTATACACAAACACTGTGTACAGTACAGTCGTATACACATACACGCTGCGTACAGTACAGCCATATACACATACACACTACGTACAGTACAGCTGTATACACATACACACTGTATACTGCCATATACACCTACACACTGCATACAGCCGTATATAGACACTTGCGTACAGCTGTATACAGACACCTGCGTACAGATTTATACAGACACATCCGTACAGCCATATAGAGACACCTACGTACAGCCGTATACAGACACCTCCGTACAGCCATATACAGACACCTGCGTACAGCCGTATACACAGACACCTGCCTACAGCCGTAAACACATACACAGATACCTGCGTACAGCTTTATATACACACATATACACAGATATAGTCACATAGACGTGTATACACATTTGAAAAAAATCACATACAAATAATCATACACATAGACAGGCACAATCCTATACACACATACTGGGGGGCTTTTACTTTTGATGATTGGGGGATACTTCTTCTCTCCCGTGCGACCCACAGACTTGTTTGATAGTAAATCCCTGTAGGCTAAAGGACCTGTGGTGACGTCACACCCATGTGATCAGAAGGGGCGGGGCCTCAGCAACACAGCTGATAACAGAAAGAAACTCCACGTTGTCCTGGAGTTGTTTATAATAGAAGTAGGGGGCTGATGGTGAGGGTCGCAGCTGATATGGTTTTGCTCCCTACAGGCGGAGCGGGATTACCCTGGGGAGGATGTTGGAGGACGGACGAGGGTGGTAGTAGTCCCCATTGGCGCCGCAGCGCTGGGCAACGACGCCGGTAAAGGAGAGGCAGAGACAGGGGCTGCAGTTCCAGGTCTATTACTCACAAGTAGTTCAGATCTCTGCCACGATGGGCTCCAGCCGATCCCGGATAGTCGGCGGTCACCGAAGGGGCCTGTGAACGTCTTTTAGTGAAGTGTCCCTCGGTTTCAATCCAGAACCCGGGCCGAGCCTCCTGCTCCAAGCCACGGGCCCGCGAAGAGAAAGAATCACTAACTCCCGTTGTCAGTGCAAGATGTTATCCCAAGCTGTGCCCAGGAAGTTCTGCTCTAGTGTGATGGTTGCGCCTACTTCTACCCCATGTGGTGCCCGCCCCTAGTGGTTGTCCTAGCGACTGGGAAAGTCCCATGCTTTGTGATGGCTAACTATCATATCTGCCCTAGTCCAACCCCCTGTGGGAAGGCACCTTGCTGTTGTATGTGTGTGTTTTGTGAAGGCACCGTCAGGTTAACCCCCTCCTAACCTGGGATAGATATTACCCCTGAAAAGTTGTGTAATACCCTGTGGTGCCTGAAGCTCAAGGGTGCCACATTACTACATAATGAAGGGGATGCAACACATGTCTTTATTGGATTTAGGAAGCTGCAAGAGCCTGTACATGTGACATAAGCATGTCAATGTTGCATTGGACTCTAGTTATGCCACTGGTGTGGGGGGCACTTGTACAGTGTGAGGAGCCTATACAGTGTGGGAGCTAATAAAGGGGTCATCATGTGGCGCCCCTGAGGCTTCAGTCGCCACAGAGTATTGCACGCAACATTGGGTGTAATGCTAAACTTGGTTCTGGAGGAGATCAGTCTTGGTTTCACCACATTACACACTCAAATACACACCAGGTTGCCATGTTCCCACTGGGGACTGGGCTGGGGTCAGGTAATAAAGGGGTCGCCGACAGAGTGGCATTTACAGGATGCCCTCAACAGCTTGGGATCTGGGAGGGGGGAGGTGCAGCTAGTAGGGGGAGCTAGGAGTCAACACAAGAGTTAAGAGAGTTCTCCAGCAGGACAGCAGGAGAGCAAAGGAGCAGACGTGCCTTACAGGCGCTCCGGTGGGAAGGAGCAGAAGTTCACAACGGTTGCCACAGGGAGAGTGATCTCTGCTCCCCACAGAACCGACGCCATGCAGGGTGGCAGGGCCCTAGGGAAGATCATACTTCGCGTTGGTTTTCCAGAATCTGCCTGGGCGGGGAAAGAACTTATAAGCTTCCCTGACCACACAGCGCCTGACAGCACAGTACCATATAGGATCCGATGTCTTGCATCAAGCCGGACCCCACATCGTAACCGCAGCAACTGTAGATAGGGACAAGAGTACATCTCGTGAAACCCAGGGTCCCCTCGTAGCTTCAAGCCAGGTGATCCACAGACAGGCATTACAACGAGAAGCCCACCGAACACCAAACCGGACTGATCTCTAACGGCCTCGGGTTCGATGGAGTCCATCATAGCAAGGGACCAGTATTACCTGGGTGAGCGGCATCGTACAAAAGTGAATAAACAACCTAGAACCGCAGCTATAGACTCTGACTATTACCCGTACTGCCGCTCCCCGCCGCCATCACTATTCCCCTCATCATCCTCCCCGGGGCCTGCTCTACCTGTGGAGAGCGATACCATTCTTGGCTGCTGCTACCATCTGCCCCAGAGGACAGCGACAGCGGCGACCCATTCCCTGGCTGCATACCACAGGTGGCGTCACGACAAATACCTCACTACTATCCCCAACATCTCTCCCCTGCCATCTTCTGTACGCCTTGGGGCAACGGAGCCGGGCAAGGCCGTGACAACGACAGTCGACGGCCAGGCGACGAGTAGGTTAAATGTACCTGCCCCGTGGGGTGCTACATTTTTACAGTGCGGGAGCTAATAGAGGGCCTTTCTACAGTATTGGAGCTAATGTGGAGGCTGTCATATACTGTAGGGACTACTTTGGGAGCCTTCATACAGTGTGGGGGGCTACTATTGAAGTCATTATACAACGTAAGGACTGCTGAGGGAACAATCAGTGTGTCGGCTACTGTGGTGGCCATTATACAGTGTGGACCATTGTTTTGAAGGAGCTGTAGGCCATCATACTGTGTATAAAGGAGGTGTAGAGGCAGGGCTGTATTCTGCCTTCATGCTCCCCTAGGCACTTTAAGGGCTCGTGCGTACGTTGCGTAATTTCATGCGTTTATGCAGCGTCTAGCACTGCAGTGTAAATGCATGTGTCGCGGGCGGAGGAGGGGACACCGCGCTCTCCCACTGCTGCTCGGGTCCGGCTGCCGCGGCTGCTGCGGCCTGCCGCTGCTCGGTGGCTCGAGCGATGGGCCGGATCCCGGGGACTCTAGCGGCGCGCCTCGCCCGTGAGTGAAAGGGGATTTTGGGTGTAGGGATTGGTTATTGTCCGTGACGCCACCCACGGTTGTGGTGATTTGTTGACACCACCGCTGCTCTGTATGGGGATTCCGGGAAGGATGGTATGGAGCAGCCCGTTGTTGTGTTGCCCCTCGGTGGGTAGGGGTTGGTGATCCCGGGGCCCAGTGATTAGGTGGGTGATGCAGGGCTTGGTGGGCGCAGGGACGCGGGGGCAGCGCTGTGCCTTGCGGCACTGTGGTACTCACTCAGCCTGAGACGTTGACACAGTTTTTGGTAAAACACACGGCTGGAAAGACGGTTCCCACGGACGGCTGCACTTGCTTTCCCCAGTAGGTGACGGTGACGGTCCCTCTGTCCTGCACCTAAGTTGATGATGGTTGCGATGGGTTCCCACCGATAACCCGCTCCCCGGCTTGGATATGGGCCGGAGGAGCCCTACTTTGCCCGCAGGCGCTGGCCCTGAGAAACTGGTGCCCTGGCGGTGGCGGTGTCTCTCCGTAACGGTCGGACTGTTGCCTTCAATCGGGACTTGGTTGTTTGGAGACAGACGTCCCCTTCACTGACGGATTTGGCAAATTATGGCGACTCCTAGCCTTGCCGGGATCCGAAAGGCCCCTGCCCTGGTGCTGACTGTTCTTCCTATACTGCTTCAGACCGCCGGGCCACTACCCATCCGCGGTCCTTCCAGCAATCTCCGAGCAGTCCCCCTGCAGACTATCACCGCCGTCTGCTGACCTTGCTGTCACTGTCCGGGGCACACAGCCGGACCAACTTCAGGCTTTACTACTGTCACTTCAGCTTCTCTCTTTTGCTTTACTACTACTTCCTTCCACTTCACTTCACTTTCCTCACTCCACTGTTTACTCCTTCACTTCCCTAACTGTTCCTCACTCAAGCTCTGCCTGAGCTAAACTCTAACACTCATCTTTCCACTTCTTCCTCCAAAAACTATCTGCCTGGTTCTTCCCGCCTCCAGGGCTGTGAACTCCTCGGTGGGTGGAGCCAACCGCCTGGCCCACCCCCTGGTGTGAACATCAGCCCCTGGAGGAAGGCAACAAGGATTTTGGTAGCCTTGGTGTTCCTAACTGGGGTGTAGGGTGTGGTGGTGTGATGACCTGTGACCCCTGGCTTGCCCAGGGCGTCACATTCCCCCTTAGCAAAATGCAGACCGTCCGCGGGCTGCCCGTCCAACACCAGTTTTATTTTCTGAAAAATATGTAAAAAGGGTAAACGGTAACATATAAATCATAACATCATCCCACAATGGGAGGCACATTTCTTAAACGTTGCAAAATGGTTTACGGTTACGGTCTCCGCTCTCTCCCACCCAAGCAACCTGGCCCTGATGCTGCCCCTAAAGCCCAGGCAGCACCCCTTGACCCAAGTCCAGCACAAGTTACCCGAGCAGGATCTGTCCTTCCCCTCCAGAGGGTAGCCACCGGTTCCTGTGGTGGCTGGGCCCCAGCCTGCTCTGCTGAGGGCCCTCCCTCCAACCTGCCTCTCCGGAGGTGGCAATGCGGAAACGGTAACGGTAAAACAACTTATTTACAAGCCACTAACGTCTGTGGTTGCCCTGCAAGTTCACGGGCTTGTCCATGAGCAGTTCCTCATGCAAAACTTTTTAAACGGTCCCCACGGGGACAACGGTGCCGGCAATGGCCGGTTTCCTCAATCACGGTAAATCAGGTAACTCCATCAGTTGATCACTTTCATTTGCAAACTTTTTCAAACAAACAACTCAGTGGTGGTCCCAATGGGGACGGCTGCAGCGGTGCTCCGCTGCCTTTACTGGGCATTTTCGTTCTCCTCACCCGGCTCGGGGTGGAAGAACTCGGGCACCAGCCCCTCCAGTGCATAGCAAGCACGGCGTGGAAGGGCCGCCCGATACCCATTGTTTCCAGTTCGGGGGACATATGTGGCCTCCATGCCAGGCAGGGCAACGACCCCCTCCTCTTCTTCCGACACGGGCTCAGTGTCAGGCCCGGAGTCGCTATCTTCCGCCCCCGCGCCAGGCGGGTTGCTGCCAGCTGCCGCAGCCTCCAGGCTCGCCACTCTTTCAGCCACTGTCACGGAGGGGTGTACACTGGATGGGTCATACATAGCGCGATGCACGGGTACGGAGAAGGGAAGCGACATGGGGGCCAGGGGCAGACCGGGTCCCTCAGCCGCAGCAGCCGGTCCTTCAGGGACACAGGGGCGTGGGTCACCCACCAGCTCCTCCATCATGGCCTCCATGCCATACACCCGTGCAACCGCAGCTGCGTCCTCCACCTCCGCGGTCCACTGTTCCATCAGCCTGCAGATCTGGGTCCGGTAGTGCCGGCAGATCCCTGCCGTTCGGGCCCTCAGCCATGCCGCTGTCCCGGGCACCAGCTCGGTCGCCTCCGCATAACTCGGTGGGGCGGACATTCCCGGCGAAGGTCGGGGGGGTCGTGGGGCCTCAGTGTTTCTATTTGTACCGCCACACTTACATGCAGCCAGCCGCCATCGCGTCCCCCTTAGCTTCTTTCCGGCCCCTCCTCTATCGGGGCGGGGTTTTGGCCTTCGCGCCTCTGCTACTCGAGAAGACGCTCGAGCGGGAACTTTTCGCGCCAAAGATGGCGACTTCTGAAATTTTTCAGCCGGATACCTCCGGCAGTCACTAGGCGCACCTCTACCCAACGGCAGAGCGGTAAGATCCTGTTCGTGACGCCAAGTTGTCGCGGGCAGAGGAGGGGACGCCGCGCTCTCCCACTGCTGCTCGGGTTCGGCTGCCGCGGCTGCTGCGGCCTGCCGCTGCTCGGTGGCTCGAGCGATGGGCTGGATCCCGGGGACTCTAGCGGCGCTCCTCGCCCATGAGTGAAAGGGGATTTTGGGTGTGGGGATTGGTTATTGTCCGTGACGCCACCCACGGTTGTGGTGATTTGTTGACACCACCGCTGCTCTGTATGGGGATCCCGGGAAGGATGGTATGGAGCAGCCCGTTGTTGTGTTGCCCCTCCGTGGGTAGGGGTTGGTGATCCCGGGGCCCAGTGATTAAGTGGGTGATGCAGGGCTTGGTGGGCACAGGGACGCGGGGGCAGCGCTGTGCCTTGCGGCACTGTGGTACTCACTCAGCCTGAGACGTTGACACAGTTTTTGGTAAAACACACGGCTGGAAAGACGGTTCCCACGGACGGCTGCACTTGCTTTCCCCAGTAGGTGACGGTGACGGTCCCACTGTCCTGGACCTAAGTTGATGATGGTTGCGATGGGTTCCCACCGGTAACCCGCTCCCCGGCTTGGATATGGGCCGGAGGAGCCCTACTTTGCCCGCAGGCGCTGGCCCTGAGAAACTGGTGCCCTGGCGGTGGCGGTGTCTCTCCGTAACGGTCGGACTGTTGCCTTCAATTGGGACTTGGTTGTTTGGAGACAGACGTCCCCTTCACTGACGGATTTGGCAAATTATGGCGACTCCTAGCCTTGCCGGGATCCGAAAGGCCCCTGCCCTGGTGCTGACTGTTCTTCGTATACTGCTCCAGACCGCCGGGCCACTACCCGTCCGCGGTCCTTCCAGCAACCTCCGAGCAGTCCCCCTGCAGACTATCACCGCCGTCTGCTGACCTTGCTGTCACTGTCCGGGGCACACAGCCGGACCAACTTCAGGCTTTACTACTGTCACTTCAGCTTCTCTCTTTTGCTTTATGTTAAAGCCGGGCTCTTTTTCCTCTCAGGTAGCTGTGGTGGATCGGCCGATTCTGAGAGTAGCGCTTAACACACCAAGACAAGACAGGTCCGTAGTGTATTAAATAACTCTGTTTAATAGCAAAAAATGGGAAGGTTTTATACCTTTTCAAGCTGATTACATAATACAAGACATGTGACATAGTTGCACAATTTTAGGTGGATACCAAATATAGTCATTAGGCCATGATGCTTAGGCTCCAAGGAAATACTCGAACATATCACCACATAAGGGAGTACAGTGTCTCAAGGCTATATTGGATATAGTTATCATAGCAAAAGCTTTTAAGGGATGTGAATTAATCAAACCTTGTAATACAAGCAACGTATTCCAAGAGGAGTACATACTTAAAAGGAATAACAATTCTAGGGAACCAAGTTATCACCATAGCAAATAGCAGATGTGGAATAGAACATCAATTACTCATTCCTGGTTGCATAACCGGTCAGACAAAACTTATCTGTGCATGAAATTAGAAGTCTGTGGACATATAGGTGAACAGGACAAAATGGCTTCTCTAACAATTCCCCTCTTTTGATTAATTATGTTCTATCTTAACTGTCCCTTCCTATAGGGTAGACCGCAGAGGCTTGTCCTACTTCACAATACACAAGGCTTTCCCTACGCGCATCATGGGGTCCTGCCATTCAAACGTGCTCTGTGGGATCGGCCTGCGTTTCCCTATTCCCATCCTATCTACTGATCCTAGAGGGGAATATATATTCATGGCTATATGTAGTATAATATTGTATATATGTATTTCCAGTTTATTCACTATATAAATGTGATATATATATGTTTGTGTAATCCGTGTAGTGTGTTTATATATCACACACTTTATGGTGTTTTACACAGTATTAAAGTTCTCTTTCTGCTGATGTTCTTGCATCTCGTGGTCAATCGATTCCACAGGACTTCCACAGTAGGCACAGTCTGTCAAGTCCACTAGGGTCTCCCTGTTGCATATCATGCATCTGCATCTCTTTGTGGTTGTTATGGTCATCATTACTTGAGTTTGGAGGGATTCAGTATCAATAGCTTTTCCCTTTTTGAGTTCGTCTTTTCCTGAAAAAAACAGTTACAATTAGCTCCTAGAATTTTCTTCACAAGCATTACAAACAATTTTACCAATACTGCAATTACTAGTATTATAAATGCTCCTTGAATGATATAGTGTATTAGCCCTGTGATCCATCCGCCCACACCTTTGAATAAATTCAGTGAGTTTAACCAGGAGAGCCATGAGGGAAAAGGTAGTTCACTCAAGGCTTTGGCCTGCTTAAATCCCTTTTTCAGTCTTTCTGCTTGGTTTATGTCATGTGTAACCTGCATCAGTCCTTCAGGGTTTATGAAGTGACAACATGAAGGTCCCACCACCTGACAGAAGCCTCCACTAGAAGCAGTTGTGGCGCCCCTGAGGCTTCCGTCGCCACAGGTCATTGCACCCCATCCAGCGGTGTGATGCCCCATTCTGGGAGAGGAAGAGAGTGAACTCCGGTCCCCTGGTAAATCCACACTACACCCATTGTTAGGTACATACTGGGACCAGGGAAAGTGGCAGGCAACCCTCCCATGCTGCATGCTGAGAGGGGCCGTAAGACCCATCCCTGCTCCCATAGGGTGGTAGCTTAGCAACTGGGGAGGTGGGAGGAGCCATCTGAGAGCAGACACAGAGAGGAAGGTCAAGTTTAGTCAGTCTACCTCAGGGAGTGAGAGAGTGAGCATGTAGTTGGAGAAGAAGAACGAGAGAAAGGAGGGAGGAGGAGGCCTGCTGGAGGCAGGCAAGGAGGAGAAAAGAAAGAAAGAAAGAAGGAAAGAAAGCTCCAAGTCAGACAGGAGCAGAGAACCAGAAGGAGACGCTTCCTGGTGAAGACCCTGGGACCCAGAGGTCCAGGTGACACCACGTAGAGGACAGAAGGAGTCGCAGGGCCACGGGTAGTCCTAGAGGTACCACGAGCAGTCCTTGAGGTACCACGGAGAGGGCCTAGAGGCGCCACGGGTAGTTGTAGGCTGCGGTGGCCTGTTCCACAATAACATCGGTGGAGGGATCAAGCTGCGACAGGGGACGGTCCCTAGAGACTGGAGGAGTGCAAAATCATCTCCAAACAGTAAAAACCGAGGCCCAGGGACGTTGTAAGCTCCCAGGGCCAGAACCCATAGCAGACTTCCAGAAAAGGGGTAATCAGCCGACAGGTGACCCCCCCAGCCCGGAGGCTGTAGTGGAGGCCAAGCCAGGTTTATCCTAACAAAGGCAAGGCTAAGGAAGACAGCAGAAGAAAGAGACACAAAAGGCCCTGTCACACACAGAGATAAATCTGCGGCAGATCTGTGGTTGCAGTGAAATTGTGGACAATCAGTGCCAGGTTTGTGGCTGTGTACAAATGGAACAATATGTCCATTATTTCACTGTAACCACAGATCTGCCGCAGATTTATCTCTGTGTGTGACGGGGCCTTAAGAGAAGGGCACCGGCTTTCACTCTCAGAATCACCCAGAAACGGCGGAGGTCCCTGACAGTGGTCCCAGCAGTCCAAAGGGGTCCTACAGAGCTCTGACAAGAACTGTGAGTAAAGAACTTGAACTGCACCCTTGGAGTTGCCTCTGTTATTTCATCTGCATAGACACTCACAAGCACCAACTGTGTCCCGGGCATTGCTCTACCTGTGGGGAGCAGTACCACCATTGCTGCCATAACATCATCCCGGTGGCCTCACACAGCAGCGGCGGCTTAATAGCCGCATACCACAGGTGGCGTCACGAACACAACCATTAACAAGCAAGTCACATATTTTACTGACACCCACCAGGGCCACGGAGCCGGGCCCAGCGACCACTGACTACCACCGGACTAGTCCGGCCCGGCACCGGGTGTCCCATAGCCCTGGGGTGGGCGAGTCAACTTTGGTGTCACGAACAGGATTTCGTGCCCGGTCACACCGGGTACTGTGCGCCTGAAGAATCGTGAAACAGACTGTGTATTACAGTGAGAAACCGCCGCCATTAGCGCTGCTGAGAGCGGGAAGAAGGGGGGCGTGTCAGAAGAAAGGGCGCGAAGAGAAGCCCCGCCCCCTTGTCCAAGAAAAGAGCGCGAAGCAGTGTCCGCGATAGAGAGCGGAGGAAGAAAAGATGGCGCGTGAAGAAGCTGAGATGATGGACGCCGAGCAACGAGCGGCCAGAGGAGGAGTGGCCGAGCCGGGACACGCACCTCAGAACCGGATGGTGTCCTGCGTCCTGGAGAGCGGAGAAGGTCCAGCAGCCGCTGCAGAGCCGGGTAAAGAGAGTGTCACCCCCAACTGGCGGAGCCCGGATTGCCAGGTGGGGTTCCTGCCCAGTCCTCCTGCAGGCGCGCGTGCCACCACCGCAGCTCCGATACCAGCACCCTGCAGCAGGCCAGCGACCACCAGAACACTGGAGATGCTACTGAGGGGTGAGTCATTTAATGCCCCTGCCGGCGCGAGAGCCCCAACCCCCGCTGCCATTCCCGCGGTCCCTGGAGGGACGCCCGGCGCGGCGACGCCGATCCGGGCCGCAGCCACGCCAGGTGCGTCCCGCCAAGATTTTGCCGCCGGAGCGCCGCCCATCCACACCGCAGCAGCGACGCCAAGCCTGGCCCGTCCAGCTCAGGCCCCAACAGCGATACCCCGCTTGGACAAGCAAGATCCCGCCGCAGCGGCGACGTTAATCCACGCCGCAGATGCGGCCCGCCAAGCCCAGGCCGCAGCCATGCCAGGTGCGGCCCGTCAAGAATCGGTCACAGTAGCGACTCCAATACAGACCGCCGCCATGCCAGGCGCGGCCCGCCAAAACCAACAGACGCAGACTGTGCTGACCGCTGTCTACCTGCTGCCAGGTGGGGAGCCGGAGAAGAATCTCTACATGTAAAGAAGTAAGAAGCAGCTGAACTGTATATAGCCCCTGTCTGCCCCTCATTCTTTTTGAAGATGTCCCTTGTGTTCTACCCCAATGTTCTTTTCGAAGATGACACCCTTTCCTGCTGTACTGCCCCTCATGCTTTTTGAAGACGTCACCCCCCATGTTTATGTGTTACCGGGCCACTGAACTGGAATGTGGGCCCCGGTGAATGTGTATGTGTCTTATGTAACCAGGCCATTGGACTTAATGGCTGGTTGATGTTGTCCCATTGTTGTTTGAAAAGGAAACGAACTGCCAGGCTACTGGACTTGTTGTAGCCGAAAATGTATATAGTTGCACCCGTTGTGCCCCCTACCAGAATTATGGGGGAAGTGCCCAAACTGTGCAATGAACTGAAAGTGCACACATAGTTTCTTTATAAGAAGTTGCAACGTTAAAGAATTTATGCCTCCGGGGGGGCGTGGCCTGCACGCTGATGGCGACGGCTGCTTGAAGGAGAGCTCTGTGCTGAAGCAGGATAAACCGGCTCTTATCAGCTCACAGATAACAGGATTACCAGCTACAGGAGGTGTGATTAACCCCAGCCCCCAGCTATGCCTAAGGGGAGACCTAAAAAGACTGGCACTCCAGCCAAACTGACAGACTTCTACCCCCTGGATAGGGATCTCTGCTCACCAAGCAAGATGGCTTCACACTCAGCTTCTTCCCACTCCTCACAGGGAGGAACAGGCTGTTTAAGAGGCTGCACAGCCATTCCTTTGACAGAGGAAACAATGCAAGCTCTGCTGAAAACGCTGAGGGCTTCCTTGCAGGCTGATCTCAGAGAAATAGTAAGAGAGCTGAAGGAAGAGATCAGGTCTCTAGGGGTTCGCACAGAGCATGTAGAAACTAAGATGGCTGAGTTTGCAACATCACATAACAATCTGATAGATGCTAACACAGCTTTGGAAAAGGAGGTGGAGGCACTAAAGCTTAAAATCAGTGATATAGAGGACAGATCCCGAAGAAATAACCTAAAAATCAGAGGGATTCCCTCATCAGTAGCAGAAAAAGACCTCCAGGAATACTTCCACAAGTTTCTGCAGCTTATACTCCCTGGATGGGACACCAGAGACCTGATAGTGGACAGGATTCATAGAGTCCCTAAAGCCAAAGGCATAGATCCAGCTCTGCCTAAAGATGTCCTGGCTAGACTTCATTTCTATAAAACAAAAGAAGCTGTGCTGCACACACTGAGGGGAAATCCAGCCCTGCCAGACACTTTCATGGGACTAAAAATCTTCCCAGATCTTTCTGCTGCAACTCTTAATAAAAGAAGAGAATTTGCCCACCTTTCTAAACTCCTTAGAGATCAAGACATCAAGTACAAGTGGGGTTTTCCGGTGAAGATGATAATTTTCAAAGATGGAGGCACTCACATATGTCATACTCCTTCTCAGCTGGGCAAATTGCTGGATGACTGGGGAATAGCCCACCCACCAAACCCTGGTGGGCAGGAGTATCATAGAGGCCCTCCAGACAGGATTAACCCTGAATGGTCAGTAGCTTAGCTGGGACTCCTTCCTGCTTATGGCACCTGCTGTCCCTGCTCCCGTGACACGGGATGTCACGTAGCCCCCCTGATGTTCTCGCCTATGGCGAGCGGTTATACACCGGGCACCCTATTCGGGGCAAACCGGTGTTGTTGGAATTTTTTTGTTTTTGTTCCTCTTCTCACAAATGTTCCTTAATTTTTTCTGGAAATTTCTCTCAATTCCTTGCTGGTCTAGCCCCTCTCATCCCTGATGGCGTTCCTGGGAATTCAACCCCCCCTGTGGCTCCAATATGAGAATTAAGATATTGTCTATTAATGTGAACGGGCTCAACTCCCCAGCAAAAAGGTCAATGATGTGGAGAGAGGTCAAGGCATCTAACTGTGATATAGCGTGCATTCAGGAGACCCACCTTCTTTCCACAGATAATAAACGGCTACTTCATCCAAGCTTCCAACACACCTTTTTTGCTAATGACTCAAAAAAAAGAGGAGGAGTGGCCATTTTAATAAAGAACTCAGTGGCCTTTAAATTGATAAATGTCAGTTATGGAGCGGATGGAAGATATATTATTTTGTCTTGTTATATCAACAGCGTCCCTTATACCTTGGCAACGGTCTACTCCCCAAATTCATCACAATTGAACTTTGCTAGGAAATTTTTCCAAGCATTCAAAGATACTGCCACAGGGGCGGAAATCATCTGTGGAGACTTTAATATACCTGTAATACGCTCCATGGATTGCTCCAACACCAGCATCCCACATGCTAAGGAACTTAAGCATCTCATCAATGAATTCCATTTTCATGACATCTGGAGATATTTGCACGCATCAGAAAGAGACTATACGTTCTTCTCTTCCAGGCACCGCTCATACAGTAGAATTGATTTTTTTTTGGTCGACAGCAAATCTATAAGTAATTGTGTGGCAGCTGATATTGGTTTAATTACTTGGACAGATCATGCGCCGATCTCTTTGTCTGTTCAGGGTAGCTTTAATGTTCAAAATTCCCCTAGGTGGAGACTGAATACCAGCTTGCTTGGTAGGCAGAAGGTACATGATGAAGTAGAGTCAGTGTTAACAGAATATTTTAAACTTAATAATAATGGGGAAATTTCTGACGAGACCCTGTGGGCTGCTCATAAAGCCGTAGTCAGAGGGCAGCTCATAAAAATAGCCTCCATCCAAAAACGGAAAAAAAACGCAGATATTAAATATATATTAACCCGTATTCATCACCTTGAATCCCTGAATAAAGCCAAAGCATCCCCTAACTTGACTAAAGAAATTGTAACCCATAGATTCCAACTAAGATCCCTACTCCTGCAAAAATACGAACATAATCTTAAAAAAAATAGATCGACATTTTATGCTATGGGGGATAGAGCGGGGTCCTTATTGGCAAGAAGGACGAAAAAACGTGAGATCCAATCTAAAATAGAATTCCTGAGGGACCCGAACGGAACAATCACTAGACATCCCATTGAAATAGCAGAAGCATTTGCGAAATACTATGAGGCCCTGTATAATCTAAAATATGATTCCAATACGTCACAGCCGACTCAAGTGGATATACAGGGTTTCCTAGACACCCTGGATCTTCCCCGGGTCTCAGATGAGCAATTAGAGGAACTTAATCTTCCCTTTACTACACATGAAATCCTAGGTGCCATCAAAATGACTAAGTCTAACTCTGCCCCGGGCCCCGATGGGCTGCCATACGAATATTACAAACAATTTACATCCACTCTGTCCCCCTTTATGTCAAAAACCTTCAATTTTTGGCAAAATAAAGGGTCAATTTCTCCAGACAACTTAGAAGCGATAATTATCACGCTACCAAAGCCAGGGAAACCTGCAGACACCCCGGGTAATTTTAGGCCCATCTCACTCCTAAATTGTGATGTTAAAATTTATGCCAAACTAGTGGCAGATAGACTTCATAAAGTGATCCCGACCTTAGTGGCTCCAGATCAAGTTGGGTTTGTGACAGGGAGGCAATCTAAGGATGGCACCAGACGGATGCTTGACTTGATTGGACTGGTGGAGATATCGGGTGAACCCAGTGCATTCCTGTCTCTTGATGCTGAAAAAGCCTTTGACAGGGTGCACTGGGGATACCTGGAGAGAGTTCTAACAAAATTCGGGTTCTTGGGGAACATCAAGTCATCCATTCTAGCCCTCTACTCTTACCCAAATGCGTCAGTGTTGGCATCGGGGTTTCTGTCATCTAAATTTCAAATAAGTAATGGCACCCGCCAGGGGTGTCCATTGTCTCCCGCTATTTTTGCTTTAGTGGTAGAACCTCTGGCGGAAGCTATACGAAAAAACATAGCCATTTCTGGTATAAGAGTTGGGGAATTTGAACATAAACTTGGTTTATACGCAGACGATGTGATAATTTCCTGTTCTAACCTTGCAGTGTCGATTCCAGCAGTGGTGAACACATTATCAAACTTTTCTAAAGTGTCGTATTATAAGCTTAATGCGGCAAAGTCTTTGATACTGCCGTTTAATGTACCGGCGGAGGCCAGGAGTGCGCTGGAGGGGGCCTTTCAATTCAAATGGTGCGACAGGGGGATACCTTATTTGGGTATTAAGCTGACACCATCGCAGATGTTAATTAAAGAAAATTTGGAACCTCTGATCCAAAATTTAGAAAAGGAATTGGGAAGATATGAAAAAATATCATTGTCCTGGATGGCCAGGATACAGTCCTTTAAAATGGTTTTCTTACCCAAAATATTGTATGTGCTCAGGTGCCTTCCCATCAAAATTTCTCACAAAACCCTGATGAAACTTCAATCGTTGACTAACAAATTTGTCTGGGGTAATAAAAGGGCTAGGGTCGCAGGTAAAGTGTTATACCCCCCATATGACTTAGGGGGATTGGGCACCCCAAACATAACGGCATATTATAAAGCCTTACTAATTGAATCACTAAAGGAATGGTGGCGTCCAGGTAATTCACATAGATGGGCTCAGATTGAAAATTTCCTGTCCCGCCAGGGCTCGGTCAGAAGAATGATGGAAGCAGAATATTTGAGCCGTTCACGGTTCTCCCCGTGTGTTCCCACCATGTCAGCCTCCCTGGAGGTCTGGCGAAATGACTTGATTCATAAGATTCAGATTCCTCTTTCAGAGATTTCCCTCAAGTCGTTGGAATCTCAAATCCCCTTTTTGAATCTGGCCAGGTGGGAGGGATCGGGCATTACAGTGCTGGCGGATCTATACTCTGATTTGGGTGTTAACCCCTTTAATGAAATAGTACGGGAACACCCCTCTTTAAAGGGCTGTTTCTATCAACACATCCAAATTAGTCATTTTCTGGCCTCTAAATTTCCTCCAAAGTCAAAGCCTCTGTTACCTACAACAAAAGCTTTGGTATTTAAAAAGATAATTAAATCCAAAGGTATCTCCTCGACATACAAATGGCTCAATAACCCCCCCGAAGAGCAAAAATCTCCTTATATGAATAAATGGGACGTGGAGTTGAGTGTCTCTACCTCACCTTCAAACTGGCACTCGGCATCAGCAAATATCCAAAAATATTCCAAGTGTATAAATCATCTGGAGCAACTGAAAAAAGTACACCTGCGATGGTATCGGTCCCCAGCCAACTTAGCACAGTTCCTCCCAAATTATTCGCCACATTGTTGGAAGGGCTGCCTCCAAAGGGGTACTCTTGGTCACTGCTGGTGGGCGTGTCCCAAGGTTTTCTCGTTCTGGTTGGAGGTGTTTGGCCTGATGGGTGAGCTGACAGGCAATCGTATTAATCCGAATCCGGCTCTGGCAGTGCTAAACGTGGGTATAGAGGAGTTCTCTTGGGAATCCAGGGGTTTATTAGTTCACATTCTAGTAGCTGTCAGATATTGCATAAGTTTGCACTGGAAATCCCCAAAGACGCCTACATTAGTTGAACTATATAACCGAATTAATCTCCAATGCCAATACGAGTTCTGTCTGGCTCACTCCATCCGCGCCAAAAACAAAATACTTCAGATTTGGGACACGTGGTTAAACTCTGTATATGCATCCCCTGTCAGGCATCTGTTTCCAGGGCAAACTGTTGATAATTAAAAAAAAAACGGGTCAAATAGGCTCAAAGTGTGTGTTACGCAGGGAGTTCACCCATATCACATGTCAATAGTCAAGGTGTTTAAATCTCTGTTGTTGTTTCTGCTCGGGCTGCCCCAAAAACGCCATCCAATTCCCTCCCTCCCCCCTCCCCCTCCCTGGTTGCCTCCTTGCAACCATCCATGGTTCTCCCCCTCTCCCCCACCTCTCTCTCCCCTCCCTTTTCTTATCTTCCTTTCTTACTCTCTGGTTCTGGTTGTTTGGATCCCTCATTTTGAGGATTAAAGAGTAAACTGGTAGGTTGACTCTATACGTATTGGGTATTGATTAACCTAAAAAAGTTGCAACTTGCATCAGACATGATTGGTGGTGGTGTGACAGGAAATGTGAATCATAATCAAAGGTGACACTACCACATGTTACAGCGTTGTTTTCTTTGTGTATTATTGCCAATGATACCTGAATTTCTCCTTTTTTTTTGTAATGTAACTTCCTACAATAAAAATTGATTGGATTAAAAAAAAAAAAAGAATTTATGCCTCCCATAAAGGGAAGAAATGTTTTATTGCTTTATGTTTTGCATACAAAAATGTTTTGCAGTTCTTCCACATGTTTTTGTTGTTTTTCAGCCCGAGGACGTGCTGGTATTTGCTGTGGGGGAGTGTGGCGCCCCTGAGGCTTCCGTCGCCACAGGTCATTGCACCCCATCCAGCGGTGTGATGCCCCATTCTGGGAGAGGAAGAGAGTGAACTCCGGTCCCCTGGTAAATCCACACTACACCCATTGTTAGGTACATACTGGGACCAGGGAAAGTGGCAGGCAACCCTCCCATGCTGCATGCTGAGAGGGGCCGTAAGACCCATCCCTGCTCCCATAGGGTGGTAGCTTAGCAACTGGGGAGGTGGGAGGAGCCATCTGAGAGCAGACACAGAGAGGAAGGTCAAGTTTAGTCAGTCTACCTCAGGGAGTGAGAGAGTGAGCATGTAGTTGGAGAAGAAGAACGAGAGAAAGGAGGGAGGAGGAGGCCTGCTGGAGGCAGGCAAGGAGGAGAAAAGAAAGAAAGAAAGAAGGAAAGAAAGCTCCAAGTCAGACAGGAGCAGAGAACCAGAAGGAGACGCTTCCTGGTGAAGACCCTGGGACCCAGAGGTCCAGGTGACACCACGTAGAGGACAGAAGGAGTCGCAGGGCCACGGGTAGTCCTAGAGGTACCACGAGCAGTCCTTGGGGTACCACGGAGAGGGCCTAGAGGCGCCACGGGTAGTTGTAGGCTGCGGTGGCCTGTTCCACAATAACATCGGTGGAGGGATCAAGCTGCGACAGGGGACGGTCCCTAGAGACTGGAGGAGTGCAAAATCATCTCCAAACAGTAAAAACCGAGGCCCAGGGATGTTGTAAGCTCCCAGGGCCAGAACCCATAGCAGACTTCCAGAAAAGGGGTAATCAGCCGACAGGTGACCCCCCAGCCCGGAGGCTGTAGTGGAGGCCAAGCCAGGTTTATCCTAACAAAGGCAAGGCTAAGGAAGACAGCAGAAGAAAGAGACACTAAGAGAAGGGCACCGGCTTTCACTCTCAGAATCACCCAGAAACGGCGGAGGTCCCTGACAGTGGTCCCAGCAGTCCAAAGGGGTCCTACAGAGCTCTGACAAGAACTGTGAGTAAAGAACTTGAACTGCACCCTTGGAGTTGCCTCTGTTATTTCATCTGCATAGACACTCACAAGCACCAACTGTGTCCCGGGCATTGCTCCACCTGTGGGGAGCAGTACCACCATTGCTGCCATAACATCATCCCGGTGGCCTCACACAGCAGCGGCGGCTTAATAGCCGCATACCACAGGTGGCGTCACGAACACAACCATTAACAAGCAAGTCACATATTTTACTGACACCCACCAGGGCCACGGAGCCGGGCCCAGCCACCACTGACTACCACCGGACTAGTCCGGCCCGGCACCGGGTGTCCCATAGCCCTGGGGTGGGCGAGTCACAGTGAGATAATCAAGTACCATCGAATGTTGATTGGTAATGATGATGAGCTGTTTTGTGTACTGGTGTACCAAACAAATGCTTCTGTGTCTGTTTACCAGATTTTGTGTCAGTATCACGGTTTGCAAGCATGTGTTGAAGAATATTTTTATATGGGAAATTATCCTCACTCCATACCCATGTTGCAGGTTCCAATCTAGCTAATATACAAGTTCCTTCTAGCCCCTTAGGGATCCATCTGTAAGCCCTTTCCCCACAAGCAATGTAAATACCTTTTGGAAGTTCAAACTGATATTCACTTAGTAATGCCATTACTACTGATACAAATCGCAAGTCTCATCATACAAACACCAAGAATCTTCTAAGTCAGTGGTAACTATTCTATAAAACTGAAAGGGCACACAGTATGGTTCTTTATCAATGGCTATTGACATTTCTGCTGCTCCATCACCCAATTGCCCTTCTTCAACTTCTTCACTCATATATATTGCACTGCGATTTGCACAAGTATCAGTGTCAAACAAAATATAGAAAGAGAAGCAGTACACAATACTTCCCTACTGCCATTTCCTTAGTCTCTGTGAACCCTCTTGCAGTAGGATGCTGTCACGCTCCCCGGGTCCCCTGCGCTGCCCTCCAGCTCACCTGTCACGCTCCCCTGCCTCGCTTCCCGGTTCCTTGGTCCGGTCACCGCCGCTCCCCGCTCTCCAGCATCCATTGCCGGCGCGTCCCCGGCGTCCTGGTCCCCGCTCCCGGCGCCCGTCGGCTTCTCAGCCCCAGCCCGGCCCTGCTGCTTCCTCCTCACAGCTTCCTGCTCTGGCTTCTGGCACTCGGGCCGCGCGCATGCGCATTAGGGCGCGCGCGCGGTCATTGACCCTTTCTTAAAGGGCCAGCGTCCATTAACAGGAAATGATGCAAACAGGTACAGGGTATAAAGGGGTTTGATGTCCAAGGGGGCGGGGCCTGATCTTCGTGTTTCTTAAGCTAGGAGTCAGGTCTCCTGGTGTCTCTATGATATACTCACCTATCTCTCTTGTAGAGCCGTGCCTGCCTCGCCATCCGGTCCTGCCGAATCCCGAACCCCCGAACGCTGTCCATCTGCCATCCTGACAGTCCGTACCATCTCGGATCCCTGCGGTGACCCGTCATCTCGCTCCAAAGGTTCCGGACCCCGCCTGACATCTTCTCGGCTTCCGAACCTGAGCTGCGTCACCCGGACTACCATCAGTGACTCCGTGGTCCCAGGGACTTCTCCGTTATACTCGTATGCACGGACTGTTCTGCTGCCTATAGTGCTCCAGCTACCGGACCCCTTACCACCATCTAGGAGTTCGGCCCAGTGGATCCACCTCCTGGGTCTACCCGTCCACCTGGCCCTGACAGATGCATGGACTTTTACTGAGGTTGGTGTACTAAGTTGGACTTGGTGTAGATCCAAGTTTCCCCCCACACGCCTCCAGACCGTCACCCAGTCCCCCAAACTTCAGAGAATGTGTGCCAGATTGGAAGGATCTGGAATGAAACTGAAACCAACTGTTTATTACATGGTATTACATGTTTAATCAATCATTTATATATCAAAAATTGCACGTCTTATTACTGTATCCTACTGGATCTGTGAACAAAAATTGCACTTTGCACCTTTTATCTTTTATAAATATTTTTATATATACAATTTCTATCATGTGCTTTTCTAGCAATAACATATCATTTTCTGCACTGGATTGCCTCTGACCAAATCTGGAAAGAAATCTACAGAACACGCACAAACTTGCATAACACCTGCTCATGGTATATCGCTATAATTTATCTGCGGTCTCTGAAATGGGAAGAGCCAATGCAGGGTATATTTCTATGAACTATACAGTTTTCCTTCTTACATTATTTTGGGCATGTGTCTTACAAGTCTGGGTAAATCTGGACTAAATTCTGGTGTCACCCATACCTTGTCTCTTAAGACACACACTAATATCTGTTTTTCACAGAGAATTCCTTATTAATCTATTGGTTACCTGGACCATCAATAAGAAGAGAGCTTATGGCAGAGAAATATTACCGCCCTGTATCCACAGACCTCAGTCAGCTGGGCTTCCTGCGTCTCTAACTCCACTCCTCATTAAATTTCTTGTACCTGTAGGGATTTAAGAACACAAGGAGTGGCAGATGTCACGGACGTGACAGGAGCCACCAAGGTGGTCTGTACAGGGAAAGATGGAAAACTCTCAACTCTAGGCCCGGTTATTGTTTCTTTGTTAACTACACCTGTGCAAGCATCTCTTTTTTGCTCCATCACTGTCAGCTCAGGTCTAGACTTTATCTTCATTGTACCTGGCTTATTTAATAACAGGAGAGCAACAACAGGAGAACCTTCATCCGGGCTCGTACGTATTCTACAGTTTTTCATTTCAGTTGACATTCAGTAAAGATCTATCGCTTATATTTTTAACCATCTTACTCAGTTCTGCTTTTCCCATTCAGAGAGGGCCTCATCATCACTGCCTTCTGTACCAATATAGGTAAGAAGGGAGTGGTTTAAATTTTAATTATCTCGTGCTATGTAAACCGTAACATTTCCAGTGCAGAAGCGACCAATCATCTGTAAGAACAAAACTAAAAATATGTCATCATATCATTCTTATAACATTATCTCCGTCCAGTTAATAGTCTTCAGCATTTATACTTTATATGGTCAAAAATACTGAACAAAACAACTATATTTTCATATTCTAGTTAACAGACATGTTTCATAGTGACTATTACAAGGGAAGCGCTACTATACTACTAGAGTATATAATAGATAACCTCCTTTCCCACCGTTTGTATATTTATCCACTCAAAACTTTTTGCTGGACAAATATACAATATACAAACAATTATCTCTAAACTTCATTTATCATCTGTGTCGAATAACAAAGTAGCTGGATTGAATATTATGGGTAGAGCTACATTACACCTTGCTAGTCAGTTCATTAATAAATATTTTGTCAGTACTTGAAGTAATAATTACTACACTGAGTATAGTGCCTGTATTTCTAAAATATATTACCAAATTAACATTAACATACTTTCTTTGCACAGGCAACCACCACTCGAATATATATATATCCCACTAGATGGTGTTTTTCCCTAACTTATATCAAAACAAATAAAATGAGAGATCTTCCAGTGCCGATGCAGAAGGAATTATGAATCCACAGAGAATGTCACTCTTCAGTATCTCAAACCCATCTTTTGCTTTTGGAGTCTGCTGATAGGGTTTTGTTCCTGTTACATGCTGCCAGCACATGAAATAGTTGGCTGCATTTTCTCTGACGCTGAAGGAATGACATTCCCCAACTCACAACTCACCAATCGTTTCAATTCTGTGTAACCTTATAATTCCTTCTTTTAGATAATTTTCTACCTGTTTTGTGATGGCTTCCATTCTGCTTTCTGCTCATGGGATATTGTCTTATACATAAACATAAAGATACCTTCTACTTTCGATGATGGTTCACATCCAGCTTGCTTTCATCTATTTGAATCAAAGACATCATTACAACAAGCATAGATTCCGGCATTGGTCCTGTAACAGTGATTCCAATTTTTTTATAATGAACTGTTCCGGCATTTCTTGTTTCTTAATTACTGTACGGCTTGCTCCCATATCTATTATACTATCTATATTTTTGCTAGTGGGAAGGGTTACCTGTGCAGTGGCTGAGGGGCAATCGACAGGTTTGACCCTAATTATTTGCTTTCCTTGGGGGCTGCCTATTTCCTAGTCCCAGTCTGTTGTTTTTATGATTGCAACCTGGGTCTGTTCTATCAAGTACTCCCTTTTTCTGAACCTCCCCTTGTTGCCCTCTTTTCCTTATCCTGCGACAGTCTCGTTTATAGTGCCCCCTTTTTCCACATCCAAAACACAATCCCTTTTCTTTACACTCATCAAAGTCTGGCACCTTATCCATTCTACGCTCAGTCTGTAATCCTTCCACTGATTTTTTTACCGCATTATCAAATGCTCTTGAGTGTATGTTCACCATTACAGGGGTTGGTTTCTGAGCTTTCTTTTGTCTCTTTTTCATCATCTGATCCTCTATAGCTCTTATCATGTGTAGTGATTGTTCAAGAGGTACATATGAATATTCTACACATGTTTTTACTACTTCTTTTCTAAGATCCCCCCTTAACCCCTCCTTAAACATACCCTTAAAGAGCATTATTTCTTTAAAGTCCTTTAAGTCATAACCATTATCTGTAAAAAGGGAAACACATCGAGTATAATATTTGTCTACATTTTCATCTTGCCCTTGAAACATCTCTGAACACAATCTATCAATAAACTCCTCCTCTAATACCTTAAGTCTATCCTCATCGTCATTTATAAGAGGATGATGGCGTTCAGAAGTCCGGATCCATGCTGCCACCTGAGCATGGTATCCGTGCCTCTGAATCCATTGGTAATTCTCTTGGCCGAACTGCTGCCACCGGCAAAAATCTAAACAACCTGTCTTAGGCATCCCCGCCTTTTTCAGTATCTTTGCACTGTCTTTAACTGCTTTCTCTCCATTTTCCATTCTCACCAAGTCAATCATTTTGAAGCTTTGATCAATTCTGTTTGACTTAGTAGAATGTCTGGTAAGACTGGTTCCCATAGTGTTTTAGTTCAAGGGTAGCGATCCCCCGTATTACCGTATCACACTATCTGCTGAACTGCCCAAAAGGATAGCGATCCCTAGCTAGCAGTTCAAGCTGTTGACTATGTCAGCTAGCTACTAATTCCCTTACGTTTGAATTCAGTATTTGCCTGCTAGCAGCCAACGGTGAACCCCTATCTTTCAAGGTAATCAAACCAGCTTTTATTTCCTTTCTGTTTGAATCCTAATATACCTTTGTCTAAGCAAGTAAAGACACACAAACAAATACAACACAATTCCAATTGCAATAGCTATATATTCCTCATGCATCAGAATCATCTGATGCTGACACTTCTATTCCTGAGTCCGCCCATGGTACAGGGTGTGCGTCTCATTGTCTTCAATATTGATTCTGATCCCATACCCTGATCTTATGCTGGGGACACAAGATCCTGCTCGTTTGTGTGGTCTTGGTCTGCCACAGGCAGCACAATATTCACGCCAATCAGGATTTTGTTCTCCACACACACAAGTCCATCCTTCTGGCCCCGTTACTAGGGCTGACTCCCAGAGAGTGTAATCCAGTGGATCACCTCTCATTCCCAGTCCTCAACAACTTTCTATATATCTTTTATTGCAACCTTACCTTCATACAACACAATGTTACTAAGCAAAGATAATGTTCACAAGTCATATGCAGCTTAAACCATACCTCTAAGCATCAGAGATGTAAAACAACTGTTATTAATATATACTAGACTAGATCTTCTATTTCTGCCCATCTAGAAACAAATGACATACTTCTAACTCAGTTAATACACGGCATTCCAATTCCATGAGCTCTGTACAGCGAGGGTGGGTCATAAGGTCACAACGCTGCAGTCTCTATTCTCCCCCCTCACTTTGCCCTGTAAGTCTCTGACTTTACAGGGGAAAGTGATAGAATATTACCACCTAAAAACAAAAACCCACTTCAATTACAATATATCAGATTGAAAAAGAAAGGTAATAAGAAGTAGCCAAGTATTATATTATCAGTTAATGGGTTAGTATTGTTAAATAGATAAAGTAGGAAGACAGAAGAAGAAAGGAAAAGACTTTTAGCAGCTTTACTTACAAGAACTACAACTTTGTATTCAGCATATAGGACAAGACAAACAAACAATAAACATAAAGGCTACCTGAGGATTTGCGAGTTTCCTGTTTATATCCCCCGGAAACTGACTCATGTCTTCTACCCCCTCTTGAAGAGAAAATACTCTGAGATCAAAAAGATCAACTTACCCAGGTTTGATGTTAGTATTTTCTGTTCAAGCGAGGAAGATTGCTGTGTTCAGTCCTAGACGGATTGAAAGGGGAAAGTCTTCTTGATCCCAGTCTTGGGGCTCGCTGGGTACCTCCAAATTGTTAAAGCCGGGCTCTTTTTCCTCTCAGGTAGCTGTGGTGGATCGGCCGATTCTGAGAGTAACGCTTAACACACCAAGACAAGACAGGTCCGTAGTGTATTAAATAACTCTGTTTAATAGCAAAAAATGGGAAGGTTTTATACCTTTTCAAGCTGATTACATAATACAAGACATGTGACATAGTTGCACAATTTTAGGTGGATACCAAATATAGTCATTAGGCCATGATGCTTAGGCTCCAAGGAAATACTCGAACATATCACCACATAAGGGAGTACAGTGTCTCAAGGCTATATTGGATATAGTTATCATAGCAAAAGCTTTTAAGGGATGTGAATTAATCAAACCTTGTAATACAAGCAACGTATTCCAAGAGGAGTACATACTTAAAAGGAATAACAATTCTAGGGAACCAAGTTATCACCATAGCAAATAGCAGATGTGGAATAGAACATCAATTACTCATTCCTGGTTGCATAACCGGTCAGACAAAACTTATATGTGCATGAAATTAGAAGTCTGTGGACATATAGGTGAACAGGACAAAATGGCTTCTCTAACATTTACTACTGCTTCCTTCCACTTCACTTCACTTTCCTCACTCCACTGTTTACTCCTTCACTTCCCTAACTGTTCCTCACTCAAGCTCTGCCTGAGCTAAACTCTAACACTTATCTTTCCACTTCTTCCTCCAAAAACTATCTGCCTGGTTCTTCCCGCCTCCAGGGCTGTGAACTCCTCGGTGGGCGGAGCCAACCATCTGGCCCACCCCCTGGTGTGAACATCAGCCCCTGGAGGAAGGCAACAAGGATTTTAGGTTAGCCTTGGTGTTCCTAACTGGGGTGTAGGGTGTGGTGGTGTGATGATCTGTGACCCCTGGCTTGCCCAGGGCGTCACACATGCATCCTGCGTCCCCAGCACAATCTATGAAGATATGCACAATGCTTTTTTGAACGCAGCGATTTGAGTGTCAAAAATTTGACAAAATCACTGCGTTTAAAAATGCAACATGTCAATTATTCCGTGCGCTTTGGATGCAGCTCCCACTCTGTCTATGGGAGAGGCAGCATCCCGAGCGCATGAAATCGGCATTTTTTCTGCAGAAACACTGCATCCATTATGCAGTGTTTCTGCAGCGTTTTGATTCGCACATGAGCTATCAAATCACTGCAGAATTTTCTGCAGTAACACGACGCAACGAGCGCACAAGCCCCTAGTTTTCGCGCCCCTTATTGACAACGTAAAACTAAGAGTCTGTGCATACGACATCTGTGTATGGCAAATCTACTCAGTAACACACTTGAAGAATTGCTAAACGATAAAAGAATTAAGATCTGCACTTGCTGACTAGCAAAATAAAATTTCAATTTAAAAAAATAAAAAATATGGCAGTGTTTCCTAACCTGTCCTCCGCCTGAAAAACTCAAAGGATGTGTAAAGGCCATGGCTTGTGTGACGCCCTGGGCAAGCCAGGGGTCACAGGTCATAACACCACCACACCCTACACCCCAGTTAGGAACACCAAGGCTAACCTAAAATCCTTGTTGCCTTCCTCCAGGGGCTGATGTCCACTCCAGGGGGTGGGCCAGGCGGTTGGCTCCGCCCACCGAGGAGTTCACAGCCCTGGAGGCGGGAGAACAAGGCAGTTGAAGCCAGACTAGAGTCTGAGGAGGAGTGCAAGCTAGGGGAGTGAAGTAGAAGGAAGTAGTAGTGGAGCTAAGGAGAAAAGCTGAAGTGACAGAAAAAGCGAGAGTAGTAAAGCCTGAAGTTGTTCCGGGTGTGTGCCCCTGACAGTGACAGCAAGGTCAGCAGACGGCGGTGAAAGTCCGCAGGGGTGACTGCTTGGAGGTTGCTGGAAGGACCGCGGACGGGTGGTGGCCCGGCGGTCTGGAGCGGTATACGAAGAACAGTCAGCACCAGGGCAGGGGCCTTTCGGATCCCGGCAAGGCTAGGAGTCGCCATAATTTGCCAAATCCGTCAGTGAAGGGGACGTCTGTCTCCTAACAACCAAGTCCCGATTGAAGGCAACAGTCCAACCGTAACGGAGAGACACCGCCACCGCCAGGGCACCAGTTTCTCAGGGCCAGCGCCTGCGGGCAAAGTAGGGCTCCTCCGGCCCATATCCAAGCCGGGGAGCGGGTTACCGGTGGGAACCCATCGCAACCATCATCATCTTAAGTGCAGGAAAAAGGGACCGTCACCTACTGGGGAAAGCAAGTGCAGCCGTCCGTGGGAACCGTCTTTCCAGCCGTGTGTTTTACCGAGAACTGTGTCATCGTCTCAGGCTGAGTGAGTACCACAGTGCCGCAAGGCACAGAGCTGCCCCCGCGTCCCTGCACCCCACCAAGCCCTGCATCACCCACCTCATCACTTGGCCCCGGGACAACCAACCCCCCTACCCACGGAGGGGAGGACTCACATCTAGCTGCTCCATACCACCACTCCCAGGATCCCCATACAGAGCAGCGTTGGTGTCAACAAATCACCACAACCGTGGGTGGCGTCACGGACAATAAACTATCCCAAAACACCAATTCCCCTTTCACTCACGGGCGAGGAACGCCGCTCGAGTCCCCGGGAGCCGGCCCATCGCTCGAGCCACCGAGCAGCGGCAGCAGCGGGCCGCAGCAGCCGGACCCGAGCAGTAGGGAGGGCGCGGCGTCCCCTCCTCCGCCCGCGACAACTTGGCGTCACGAACAGGATCTTACCGCTCTGCCATTGGGTAGAGGTGCGCCTTGTGACCGCCGGAGGTATCCGGCCGGAAAAATTGAGAAGTCGCCATCTTTGGCGCGAAAAGTTCCCGCTCGAGCGTCTTCTCGAGTAGTAGAGGCGCGAAGGCCAAAACCCCGCCCCGAGAGAGGAGGGGCCGAAAAGAGGCTAAGGGGGACGCGATAGCGGCTGGCTGCATGTGAACGCAGCTATAAAAGCAGGGACGCCAGGACTCTGCGGACATCTTGTTCCTGGGAGAAGCTGCCAGCAGCATGTGGATGCCGTCCCGCAACACCGTAGCCCCCGCGCCTGGAACCGCAGCGTGGGTGGAGATCCGGACCGCGCAGCTCTACCAACGGCTGCAGGTTAAGATGCAGCTCCTCATGGAGGAGTGGGAGACCGACATGGCGGACGTTATAGCAACCGTGCGGAGACGCGAGGAGGAAGCGGAGGAAGGGAGGGTGAGTGACCCACGCCCCGATGCGCTTGAAGGGCCGGTCATCGCGGCTGCGGGACCCGGTCCAAGCCCTCTCCCCCCGCTGCCTCCCTCGCCACCCGTCTCGGAAGCCGTGACCCCGCCATTAGGCCCGCTACCACCGCAACCGGTAGCGATACCCAGCATGCCCGCCCAGGCGGGCCGACCTGTAGCCGGAGCCCGTAGTCGACCGGAGGTGTTGCCCTGGAAGGCTCCGAAGACCGAACCGGAGGCGTCTTCCGAGAAAGTCCCTGAGCCGGAGCCGGTGACCCGCTCCGTGCCGAAGGCCCAACTGCGGAAAGCCCCTGTGCCCATCCCCCACACCTCGGCTGAGGTTGCGCCGGGTTGCCGATGCAAGGCAGCGTCTAAGGCCACGTCACCGCGGGACCTGTCGCCCAGAGTACCAGCAGTGGGCAATGTCAAACAGGTCTTGCGGGGCCCGACCCATGCGCCGGAGCTCGCAGCAGCGCCGTACTGGGACAGGGAGCCGGTACCGTTGGGCCTGGAGATCGGTGAGAGGGAGAGGAAGAAGGCGGAGCTGGTGGCCCGTGCAATCCGAGAAAAAGAGAGCCTCCATCAGGCAACGTTCCGTGTCCGGGGCCCGCTGTACGAAGGGCAGGTGAGGCGGTTTGATGTCCGCCGGGGCTATGGGTTTATATATGAACCGGGCCTGGAGGCCGAAGTGTTTATGGCCCGGCGGGATGTGAATGCCCACCTGCCTGAAGAGCATCCCGGCCGTAACCTGATGCCGGGTGACATCGTGCAGTATACCCGGCACTGTGGAGAGATGGGGTGGTTCGCCCTAGATGCAAAACTGAGGGGCAGCCAGGAGAGCCGAGTGAGTTCTGCACCCCCTCCATCAGATGAAGCCGGATACTCTGAGTAAACAGTTACCAGATTGTCTGACCGTGATTGAGAGAACCGGCCGTTGCCGGCACCGTTGTCCCCGTGGGGACCGTTTAAAAAAAAGTTGCATGAGGAACTGCTCATGGACAAGCCCGTGAACTTGCAGGGCAACCACAATCGTTAAGTGGCATGTAAATAAGTTGTTTTACCATTACCGTTTCCGCAGTTACCGCCTCCAGAGAGGCAGGTTGGAGGGAGGGCCCACAGCAGAGCAGGCTGGGGCCCAGCCACCACAGGAACCGGTGGCTACCCTCTGGAGGGGAAGGACAGATCCCGCTCGGGTAACTTGGTGCAGGACTGGGGTCAAGGGGTGCTGCCTGGGCTTTAGGGGCAGCATCAGGGCCAGGTTACTTGGGTGGGAGAGAGCGGAGACCGTAACCGTAAACCGTTTGCAACGTTTAAGTACTGAACCTCCCGATGTGGGATGATGTCATAAGTTGTTATGTTTACCGTTTTACCTTATATATTTTTCAGAAAATAAAACCGGTGTTGGACGGGCAGTCCGCGGACGGTCTGCATTTTGCTAAGGGGGAATGTGACGCCCTGGGCAAGCCAGGGGTCACAGGTCATAACACCACCACACCCTACACCCCAGTTAGGAACACCAAGGCTAACCTAAAATCCTTGTTGCCTTCCTCCAGGGGCTGATGTCCACACCAGGGGGTGGGCCAGGCGGTTGGCTCCGCTCACCGAGGAGTTCACAGCCCTGGAGGCGGGAGAACCAGGCAGTTGAAGCCAGACTAGAGTCTGAGGAGGAGTGCAAGCTAGGGGAGTGAAGTAGAAGGAAGTAGTAGTGGAGCTAAGGAGAAAAGCTGAAGTGACAGAAAAAGCGAGAGTAGTAAAACCTGAAGTTGTTCCGGGTGTGTGCCCCGGACAGTGACAGCAAGGTCAGCAGACGGCGGTGATAGTCCGCAGGGGTGACTGCTTGGAGGTTGCTGGAAGGACCGCGGACGGGTGGTGGCCCGGCGGTCTGGAGCGGTATACGAAGAACAGTCAGCACCAGGGCAGGGGCCTTTCGGATCCCGGCAAGGCTAGGAGTCGCCATAATTTGCCAAATCCGTCAGTGAAGGGGACGTCTGTCTCCTAACAACCAAGTCCCGATTGAAGGCAACAGTCCAACCGTAACGGAGAGACACCGCCACCGCCAGGGCACCAGTTTCTCAGGGCCAACACCTGCGGGAAAAGTAGGGCTCCTCCGGCCCATATCCAAGCCGGGGAGCGGGTTACCGGTGGGAACCCATCGCAACCATCATCATCTTAGGTGCAGGAAAAAGGGACCGTCACCGTCACCTACTGGGGAAAGCAAGTGCAGCCGTCCGTGGGAACCGTCTTTCCAGCCGTGTGTTTTACTGAGAACTGTGTCATCGTCTCAGGCTGAGTGAGTACCACGGTGCCGCAAGGCACAGAGCTGCCCCCGCGTCCCTGCACCCCACCAAGCCCTGCATCACCCACCTCATCACTGGGCCCCGGGACAACCAACCCCCCTACCCACGGAGGGGAGGACTCACATCTAGCTGCTCCATACCACCACTCCCGGGATCACCATACAGAGCAGCGGTGGTGTCAACAAATCACCACAACCGTGGGTGGCGTCACGAACAATAAACTATCCCAAAACACCAATTCCCCTTTCACTCACGGGCGAGGAACGCCGCTCGAGCCCCCGGGATCCGGCACATCGCTCGAGCCACCGAGCAGCGGCAGCAGCGGGCCGCAGCAGCCGGTCAGAGCAGAAGGGAGGGCGCGGCGTCCCCTCCTCCGCCCGCGACTCTTGCACATACCCTAACAGTTCACATACCATTTAGATATAGTAATAAAGGCGCTCGTACCCAGACTTCAGTTGGCCGAACCCGGAGATAGACAGGATTGGCCGACAGTCTGATTGTCAGGGAGATGAGGACCCAGCATGTCCAATTTTGGAGATGAGCCACCGCCAGAGAGGTCTGGTAGCGTCTGTCTCATAGAGAATACGAGCACTCACCAAAGTGAGTGCTCCTGTGTATGAGAGAGTCAGGGAGATAGCTGCCAGACGAATGATGGGACAGCTGTCTATAGTGTATGGGAGAGTCAGGGAGATAGCTGCCAGCTGAGTGATGGGACACCTGTCTATAGTGTATGGGGGCTTTAGTCAAATACTCGTTTGGCTGACGTATGGACTCAGACAGCTATATATTTAGTCTGGCACACTGACCCTATAATGATCTACTATCAAGTCTAATAAATTAAATATTGCTACATCTACACGACAACATCAACAGATCCAACCTCAAATCATGATAACATTACCAGAGCCAACATCTGTACACAACTACATCACCATAACTAACCTGAAATCACTAGTACATCACCAGAACCAACCTCAAATCACGACTATCACCAGAACCAACCTCAAATCACGACTACATCACCAGAACCACCATCTGTACACAGCTACATAATCATAACCAACCTTAAGTCACTACATGACCAGAACCAACCTCAAAAAACAATAACGTCACCAGAGCCACCATCTGTACACAGATACATCACCAGAACCAACCTCAAATCCCTACTACATCACCAGAACCAATCTGAATTCAAGATTACATCACCAGAACCAAAGCCAGCCCAACATATAATTGTCTGACATGAAACTGCAGCTCCTAGTAGGTCTTTAACAATGGTAAGGAGATTGGGGCGCCAGGGCGTCACAGGTGGTCACACATAGAATAGACCCCGCATAACACCATCCCTCACAGGGTTTCACCAAGCCAACAAAACCCTAGTCACCCCCCCCAGGGTAGGACAGGCACACCAGTGGGCGCGGACCAGGTGGAAGTACAACGCCCACCAAGGGGTCTAGAGAATCCGGGGGTGGGAAAAGAGTCAGTTTAAGTCTAAGTTTGGAGTTGAAAGGAGTAGGAGTGAGAGAGGTGAGGAGAAAGTGCAAGTGAAGTCAGAGAAAGCATCGGGGTTGGAGCCCCGGCATTCTGGCTAGGTGGCAGATGGTGGTCAGTGTCTGACAGGAGACGGGAAGATGGCTGCCGGAGATCCGAGGTAGGCCGGGACAGGGTAGGAGCCCGCCGGTACCGATACCGGAGAACCGACCCGGAAACCGTGCACAGAGGGGGTACCTGGACCCTGAAGCATAGTACGGAACCACCGACTTTGTTAATTAACCAGTTGAGGACAGGATTACATGTCCTGTCCCACCCAAAGTCCCAAAAGCAGCCCAGCAGCCCACCGAGAGTATTAGGGCATCCGCCAGGGTCCCTTTAGATCCCACGGGTCAGTCTGCGGGCAAGGCTCCCACCTGAAGTTCTGGGAGCGGACTCCCGAGTTCCATACCGAGAAGTCCAAAAGAGAACTAAAATAGTGCAGAGGAAAGTTACACAGACCATCACCCCGGGTGAGGGACCAGAATACACCCGGCCGCAGAGCTCCGGCGACTGGCAACTTGGTTTACCACGGACCACGGTGTGATTTCTTTAATAGGAGTACACCAACATCCCCCGGTCCATACGGGCGCGCCGGCCCCTGTGATCACCATCCTCAGCACAGAGACACTGGGTCCCGGGGCATCCATCCCTACCCACGGAGGGTTAACAACAGCTAGCTGCCATCCCAACACCCCGGGTGCTCCCTAATAGCAGCGGTGGTACCCCATTTTACCACACACCGTGGGTGGTGTCACGGACTGTATACAATATCCCCACATACCATCATCCCCCTTTTTATTTCGAAGTGTCCGCGAGACTTCCGGGTCCGGAGACCCCTCGAGCCACACTGCAGATCCGGATCCGAGCAGCCCAGCTGCTGACGTGGGGGCGGTACAGAGATACCATTAGTTGTTGTTACAAACCATCATCAGACTCCGGACCATACAGGAACCATAGTACTGATGAGGCACAGGCTGTACCACAATTGAACATTTTAAAAATACCTTAACTTTTGGGAGAACTCTTCTATGTTTAAGGTCCATTAATTCTGAGCACATTGGTGTGGGTCTGGGGCCAGAGACCCCCATAGATTGTGCAAAAGACCCCTTAGAAGTGCACAGCTCAGGGGACAGGAATATGACTTTCACCCGCATCCGCTCTGTGCTCTACTAAAAAGACTTTTCAACTGTGGTTAGGAGTCTCCGGACCAGATCCCCCACCAATCTGCTAAGAATTATTGGGCATAAAACATAAAAAAATTCTCCCAAAAGTTTAGTTATTCTGAGGTGCATTTACAAGCCTGCTAATAATCAGAAACTGACTACTGGTGTAACTAAACCGACCGTCAAATCACCCGATGCACAAGCGAAATGCTGGTATGGAATATTATTTTAATGTTTACATACATTTACCGTATTTTTCGGACCATAAGACGCACTTTTTTTCCCCCAAATGTTGGGGGAAAGTTGGGGGTGCGTCTTATGGTCTGACTATAGGGCTGCGGCTGGGAATGAGGGTGCTGCGGGTCATCGGGGGCACGAGCAGGCAGCAGCAGCGCCTGCCGTGACCACGTGGGCCCGCTCATTACATATGCACGCCCATCCTCCCGCCCATCTCTCAGCGCTGAAGCCGGCACTGACAGGTGGGCGGGAGGACGAGCGGGGACGCGCGCATAGCAAAGAGCCGGCCGCATGATCACCCCTGGCAATTACAGCCTGGAGTGATCATGTGCGGCTGTATTCACTGCCCCCCGCGCGTCATTACCAGCGCGGGTTGCAGTTAATCAGTGTACTCACCCGTCCCCGTGTGTGGAGCCGCCCCCCTGCTGCACGCGATGTCTTCCTGTCTGTGCCGGTCAGCTGATCTGTGCTGAGCTGGTCAGCTGATCGGCACAGACAGGAAGACATCGCGATGCAGCAGGGGAACGGCTCCACACACACAGGTCAGTGGCGCAGAGAGGAAGATGATCGGTGCTGGAGGGAGTGAGGAAAAGGTGAGTATAAACGTTTATTTTTTTCTCTGTACTATAGGATACAGGCCATATACCAGGATGGTATATGAGCACGATGGGGGCATATAGCAGGATGGGAGTATATGAGCAGGCAGGATGGGGGTATATGAACAGGATGGGGGGTATGTGAACAGGATGGGGGGTATATGAACAGGATGGGGGGTATATGAACAGGATGGGGGGTATATGAACAGGATGGGAGTATATGAACAGGATGGGGGTATATGAACAGGATGGGGGTATATGAACAGGATGGGGGTATATGAACAGGATGGGAGTATATGAACAGGATGAATGGGGGAATATGAGCAGGATGGATGGGGGGTATACCAATAGGATGGGGGTATATGAATAGGATCGGGGTATATGAACAGGATGGGGTATATGAACAGGATGGGAGTATATGAGCAGGATGGGGGAATATGAGCAGGATGCTGGTATAGGAGCAGGATGGGGGTTTATAGCAGGATCATATACAAGGCAGGAGGATCATTACCAGGATGGGGTACCTTAGTAGAGAATTTGGGGACATTACCCCCATAACAGTGTCAGCAGCAGATCCTCGCCCCATAACAGTGTGTCATGACCACATTTTTTGCTTAAAGTTTTATTTTCCCATTTTCCTCCTCTAAAACCAGGGTGCGTCTTATAGTCCGGTGCGTCTTATAGTCCGAAAAATACGGTACTCTATGACTGCAGACCTGTGAATCCTCCCAGCGCACTCACGGCGGTCAAGTATGTGATATGCAGACTCTCGGTCAGAACTCGTCTAGTGAGTATGGCCTCGCTTCATGCACTTGTATGGAACAAGGCTGAATCCTCTAGACAGGTTCTAGCGGGGAATTTGCATATCGCATTCTTGACCACCATTCCCGGCGCAGACTCTGGAGAATCCTCATAGCACACAGTGAGTGCACTGGAAGGATTCACAAATCTCCACTTACACAGAATGACTGCAGACTTGTTATTCTAGCCTGGACAACCCCTTTAACATTTACTTCAAAATCCATTTTTAATATGCAAATGAATGGACTTCGGTGGACCCTTATGCCTTTCTATTTGCATATGAAGGCCAATCCCTTGTGTTGATTGACAGCACGGTAAAATCAGACATGTAAGCGGATTTTAGACAGCATTCACATTTACTAATGGAGCACTGTCAATAAAGAGTAAAGACTTTAAAATACAAATACAAGGGCGTAACGGAGCACCGAAGCAAAGACCACACCAACGGTGCACCGAAGCAAAGACCACACCAACGGTGCACCGAAGCAAAGACCACACCAACGGTGCACCGAAGCAAACAGCACGCCAACGGTGCACCGAAGCAAACAGCACGCCAACCGTGCACTGAAGCAAAGACCACACCAACGGTGCACTGAAGCAAAGACCACACCAACGGTGCACCAAAACAAAGACCACACCAATGGTGCACCGAAGCAAAGACCATACCAACAGTGCACCGAAGTTTCCCAAAAAAAGTTCCAAACTGCAATTCAGGAATCCATAAAAATGATTTTATTTATTCCAAGTATTAAAACATCATATAAGTCTGTACATGCCTATATAGTGTACATGCCTGTATAATGTATATGCCTGTATAATGAACATGCCTGTATAGACTCATCTGATGTTTTAATATTTAGACTAAATAAAATAATTTTTATGTATTCTTGAATTGCAGCATTGGAACTATTTTTCGGGAAATCACTGGACACACTTATCCTTCAGGTGACTGCAGACTTGCAACAGGAGGGATCACTACAGCAATTCATGGTGAGTGGAAATGTATAAACGGTGCACTGAAGCACCCTCATTTACATATTAAATAAAAGGTAGATTTTTCTGTAAATATTACAGAAGCACTCTGGTCATTTTTTCCCCTAAACATGTGTAAATGTTAGTTTAGTGTAAGGTCTGTGATAATACTCAACGATCGCCATTTCCTCATGTCCCTGACTCCATAATGATGTCACATCCACAGCTAGTCTCTGCAGACTTCCCTCTTCTCCAGTCTTCTGCAGAATATCCCGACATGGTGCCCAGAAAACTAACATGTCATTAGAATGTTCCTGAATTAATGCTGTGCCTTAAATGAGCCCTGTACTGTGCCCCTGAAAAAAATATTGCTCCTCACTGTGCTCCCTGTAAAAAATATTACTCCACACTGTGCCTCTTATAGTACATGGCCTCCACACTATCCTCTCCTATAAAATATTTCCACTCCACTGTCCTCCCTTGTATACTATGATCGCCACACTGTCTGACCTTAGGTACTATGAATGTCACACTGCCCACTAATAAGCAAAAACACCACATAGTCCCCCTTATAAATTTTACCCATCACACCTTCCTCAATTATGATTCATGATCTGCACACTGTCCTCACAATGTTCCATGCATGCTGGCCCTGTCCATACTGAGCCCTCACGCTGCCCCTCTCCATACTGAGCCTCCCATGCTGCCCCTTCTCCATAATGAGCTCCCAATACTGCTTGCCTCTTTTTTATAATGAGACCTCCATGCTGCCCCACTTATCATACTGAGACCATCAAGCTACCTCACGCTATCACACTAACCTATTTTTCATGCTGAGTCCCCTTCATTGCTCCACTCCATACTGAGCGCACCCATGCTGCCCTCTTTCCATACTGAGTCTTCACACTGCCCCTCCCGATACTTACTCATCATGCAGTCCTTTCTCCATAATGAGCTCCCCATGTTTCCTCTCTCTCCATACTGAGTCCTTACTTTTCCCCATCGATTTTGTCCCTTGCATCTTCTCACTCTGTAAACCCTAAACCCCCCTCTACAGCAATAGGCCCCCTAACCCCCCTCTACAGCAATAAGCCCCCTTACCCCCCCTCTACAGCAATAGGTCCCCTTACCCCCCTCTACAGCAATAGGTCCCCTTACCCCCCTCTACAGCAATAGGCCCCCTAACCCCCCTCTACAGCAATAGGCCCCCTAACCCCCCTCTACAGCAATAGGCTCCCTAACCCCCCTTTACAGCAATAAACCCCCTTACCCTCCATGTACAGCAATAGGTCCCCTTACCCCCCATCTACAGCAATAGGCTCCCTTACCCCCACTACAGAAATAGGCCCCCTTACCCCCCTCTACAGCAATAGGCCCTCTTACCTCCCTCTACAGCAACAGGCCCTCTTACCCCCCCTCTACAGCAACAGGCCCTCTTACCCACCCTACAGTAACAGGCCCTTTTACCCCCACCTACAGCAACAGGTCCATTTACCCCCCCTCTACAGCAACAGGCCCTCTTACTCCCCCTCTACAGCAATAGGCCCTCCGTTCCCATCCTCCCCCTCCAGTCTCTAGTATTAGCCACTCTTCCCCTTCCCCCTCCAGTCTCTAGTATTAGCCTTTCTTTTCCTCCCCCTGCAGTGTCTAGTATTAGCCTCTTTACCTCCCCCTGCAGTGTCTAGTATTAGCCTCTTTCCCTCCCCCCTGCAGTCTCTAGTGTTACTTTCTTTCACTCCCCCTGCAGTCTCTAGTATTAGCCTCTTTCCCTCCCCCTGCAGTCTCTAGTATTATCCTCTTTCCCTCCCCCCTGCAGTCTCTAGTATTAATCTCTTTCCCTCCCTCTTGCCGTGTCTAGTATTACTCTCTTTCCCTGCCCCCTGCAGTCTCTAGTATTACCCTCTTTCCCTCCCCCCTGCAGTCTCTAGTATTACTCTTTCCCTCCCCCCTGCAGTCTCTAGTATTACTCTCTTTGCCTGCCCCCTGCAGTCTATAGTAATAGTGTTGCGGGCGGGGGACAGACCACGGCAAGGGGGCTGCTCAAGACGCTCTGTTTCCGGGTCGCAGCGGTGGCTCGAGGGGAAGCCGGACCCAGGCCTGAGCACCCGTCCGTCGCCCGCAAATAAAAAGGGGGATTGTTATATGGGGTAGGTTTTGTTAGTGACGCCACCCATGGTGTGCGGTGATGGTTGGTGACACCGCCGCTGCCGCTGGGGTGCTGCCCGGGACCGATGGAGTGGGACAGCTGGATATTATCCCCTCCATGGGTAGGGGAGGTGTTGTCCCAGGGCCCCATTACAGGTGGGATGGTGCTGCGGAGCGCAATCTGCAGGGTTGGAGTGGATGGTGTTGGTGTACTCACAGTTCCTGAATAAATTCACACAGAGTCCAGATGGTAAACCAAATTACCAGTGACCAGTGACCTCCGGCGGGTGTGTTCGGATCCCACACCCTGGTTCAGCAAACAGGGGTCCCTTCCTCCTGCACTTAGTGTTGGTGTCCTTGATTTTGACTACTCCGCTTGAAACGGGGAAGTCCACTCCCGGTGATACTGTGTGTTGGGAGCTGTGGCCCGCAAGAACTGACCCATGGGATCTTAGCAGGCAATTGCGGAGCCCTATCCCCCTCGTTGGGCTTCCGTCTCGCTCTATCTGGGCCTCCTGTGGGACAAGGCCTGAAATCTTGCCCCCGGCTGGTCAATCAGTAAGGTGCATGAAGCTATCCTTGCTCTAGGGTCCATGTACCCAGTTGTTCACGGCCTCTGGACCGGATTCCCGCTGTCAATACCGGCGGGCTACAACCCTGCCCCGGTCCACTTAAGGTCTTCCGCGACCGGATCTCCATCGCCTGTGGCCCTGTCTGCCGACTGACACCTAGTCAGAAGTCCGGTAGTCCAGGAGCTCCAACCCCTGACTACCCTGTCACTTCGCACTCCTCTCAGTTTCTCTCCCCTTCTTTCACTGTCTTGTTCCCTCCTATTACACCTCTGGACCCCTAGGTGGGTGTCACAATCCGCTTGGCCCCACCCACTGGTGTGTCCCTATTGTCATGGTTGGAGACTAGGCTTTGCTGGCTGATATTGTGTACCTGGATGTGGTGTTTGTGATGGAGAACCAAAGAGGAGGGACTCCTGCACCTTGAAGAGGGGTGCAGCTGTGACGCCCTGGGCAAGCCAGGGGTCACAGGTCATCACACCACCACACCCTACACCCCAGTTAGGAACACCAAGGCTACCAAAATCCTTGTTGCCTCCCTCCAGGGGCTGATGTTCACACCAGGGGGTGGGCCAGGCGGAGTTCACAGCCCTGGAGGCGGGAGGAACCAGGCAGTTGAAGCCAGACTAGAGTCTGAGGAGGAGTTCAGTTTAGGGGAGTGAAGCAGAAGGAAGTAGTAGTGGAGCTAAAGAGGAAAGCTGAAGTAACAGAAAAGGAGTAAAAGTGCCAGTAGTAAAACCTGAAGTTGGTCCGGCTGTGTGCCCGGACAGTGACAGCAAGGTCAGCAGACGGCGGTGAGAGTCCGCAGGGGAGACTGCTCGGAGGTTGCTGGAAGGACCGCGGACGGGTAGTGGCCCGGCGGTCTGGAGCAGTATACGAAGAACAGTCAGCACCAGGGCAGGGGCCTTTCGGATCCCGGCAAGGCTAGGAGTCGCCATAATTTGCCAAATCCGTCAGTGAAGGGGACGTCTGTCTCCAAACAACCAAGTCCCGATTGAAGGCAACAGTCCGACCGTAACGGAGAGACACCACCACCGCCAGGGCACCAGTTTCTCAGGGCCAGCGCCTGCGGGCAAAGTAGGGCTCCTCTGGCCCATATCCAAGCCGGGGAGCGGGTTACCGGTGGGAACCCATCGCTACCAACACAGAAACATCAGGTGCAGGAAAAGGGACATCACCGTCACCTACTGGGGAAAGCAAGTGCAGCCGTCCGTGGGAACCGTCTTTCCAGCCGTGTGTTTTACCGAGAACTGTGTCATCGTCTCAGGCTGAGTGAGTACCACAGTGCCGCAAGGCACAGCGCTGCCCCCGCGTCCCTGCGCCCACCAGGCCCTGCATCTCCCACCTCATCACTGGGCCCCGGGATCACCAACCTTTACCCACGGAGGGGCAACACAACAACTGGCTGCTCCATACCATCCCTCCCGGGATCCCCATACAGAGCAGCGGTGGTGTCAACAAATCACCACAACCGTGGGTGGCGTCATGGACAATAAACAATCCCCACACCCAACAACCCCCTTTCACTCACGGGCGAGGAGCGCCGCTCGAGTCCCCGGGATCCGGCCCGTCGCTCGAGCCACCGAGCAGCGGCAGCAGCAGGCCGCAGCAGCCGCAGCGGCAGCCGGACCCGAGCAGCAGTAGGGAGAGCGCGGCGTCCCCTCCTCCGCCCGCGACACAGTCATCTGTGACACCCTGAATTTGTCAGGGTGTCACACTCCCCCTTGGTAGAACACATCCCGTCCTCGGGCTGTCCGGCCACTGACGTTTATTAAAACTGCTTCTGTAAAAATGTAAAAAGATATAACAATAAACTTTATATACATTTCATCCCTTGACAGGGAGGCACTTCACTTAAACGTTGCAAATATTTCTGTTTCACCAGTCCACCCCAAAGAGTCCCAGTGTCCCAGAACCCCCTGGCCTGGAGGTTAGCCACTGGTTTACATAGTGACTGAGCCTCGTCCGACTCTACTGCAGGCACTTCCTCCAACCAGTTCTCTCCAGTGGGTGTCACAGTCCTGGCGGGCAGAGGAACAAGAAGGTAAATGGGGGGTATTTACAAGAACTCAAGAAAGTTTTTGGGTGGCCTCTGCCAGTCCTGAGGCCATGGTCCATAAAAGAAAACAAAAGGTAAGGTTGGGTTAAACTTAAGAAAGGGGGTAGCCGGGTTCCGCTACCTATTTACTCCTTCATTTCATTTTCATGAAGGTGATGGTGAGAGGCGAGGCATGGCTTCTCATCAACCATTGCCCAATTTTTTACATCAAGGGCAAACCAACCCCGCTCTCTACAATGCTGGGTGTAGCTCACCAAGTCCCCGGGTTCCAGATCCCGATCTGGATGGCCGGTTGGCAAATGAGGGGCTACATTCCTCCGGGACACAAAAATCTCGTCCACCAGTCCCGGCTTGTAGATGAACCCCCACCCTTTTCAGGGGTCAAAGTGGCGAATCTGCCCTCTGTATGTCGGGCTCCTCACCCGGAAAGTGGCTTGCCGCAGGCAGTCCTTTTCTTGGTAGATCCAGGCAAGCATGCCAGCTTTCTTCTTCTCCCGAGCAGCTATCTCTCTGCGGAGCTGCTGCTGCCGCTCCCAGTATGGGGCACGGTTCCCATGCTCCTCCTCCTGCCCAGGAGCCAGGCCTGCTCGGATGCCCTCGGCGCTGGCTACAACCGGCCTCTCATGTTGCGTGGGCCCCATCTATCAGTGGGCTGCTCCTCACTTTTGCAGGAACACACCAGCTGCTCCTCAGCAGGGGCGGGAAGCCTGGGAGCTATTGGTGCGGCAGCTGGAGTAAATACAGGGACGGGTGCCACCTGCGTAGCGGCCTGGCTCGGGGCCGGGTCAGATGTCATCGGCGGTGCGGCCAGGCTCGGGGCCGGGATGAATGTCATCAGCGTTGCGGCCTGGCTCGGGGCCGGGTCAGATGTCATCGGCGGTGCGGCCAGGCTCGGGGCCGGGTCAGATGTCATCGGCGCTGCGGCCTGGCTCGGGGCTGGATTAAGTGCCGGGGTGGTGATTAATTTAGGGCAGGACCGGAGGTCCCAGCAGCTGGCTCCTCTTCAGAGGCTACGGGTTCCGCTGCCGCGGGATGAGGCAACGGGTCAGTCGGGACTTTGGCCGCAGGAAGGGGCAGTGAAGGAAGTGGCATGGTGGACGGGAGCGGGTTGGGTCCCTCAGCCGTGCAGGCCGGTTCCTGGGGAACATAAGGGCATGGGCCTCCGCTTACCCGATCCTCAGAGGTCGTCTCCTCTTCTCACGCCTGGATGGTTGCAGCCAGGTCCTTCATCTCCGACGTCCACTCCAATAGCATAAGGTATACTTGGGCCTTGACCTTCCGACACATCCTCTTAGTGTGCTCCTCCACTCAGTCAGCGGTCCCAGGGACGGGACTTTCTGGGCAACGTCTGCTGGGCTGCGCTAACATCCTGCCGCCTCGGTATCCAGGAACAGGTTTCTGCAGAGTCCTGGCGTCTTTGCACTTTATCAGCTCTGGTCACATGCCGCACTCTTGCCCCCCCTTGGTTTTTAACAGCAATCTCCGGCTGCGTTCACAGGAAGGTGGGCGGAGCTTCAGACTCGCATTCTTTTCGGGGATGAAGATGGTGAGGTTGTCCCTTTTGGCGCCCAAATGGCGGGCAAGATGGCGGCGATCCGAAAAATTGCAGCGTTTCAAGGGTCAACAGTCCAGGTTAGTGGATGGGGTAAGTATCCTGTTCGTGACGCCAAGTTTGTTGCGGGCGGGGGACAGACCACAGCAGGGGGTGCTCCTCGAGACGCTCGGATCCGGGGTTGCAGCGGTGGCTCGAGGGGAAGCCGGACCCAGGCCTGAGTACCCGTCCGTTGCCCGCAAATGAAAAGGGGGATTATTATATGGGGTAGGTTTTGTCAGTGACGCCACCCATGGTGTGCAGTGATGGTTGGTGACACCGCTGTTGCCGCTGGGGTGATGCCCGGGACCGATGGAGTGGGGCAGCTGGATGTTATCCCCTCCACAGGTAGGGGAGGTGTTCTCCCGAGGCCCTGTTACAGGTGAGATGGTGCTGCGGAGCGCAATCTGAAGGGTTGGAGCGGATGGTGTTGGTGTACTCACAGTTCCTGAATAAATTCACACAGAGTCCAGATGGTAAACCAAATTACCTGTGACCGGTGACCTCCGGCGGGTGTGTTCGGATCCCATATCCTGGAACAGCAAACAGGGGTCCCTTCCTACTGCACTTAGTGTTCGTGTCCTTGATTTTGACCACTCCGCTTGAAACGGGGAAGTCCACTCATGGTGATACTGTGTGTTGGGAGCTGTGGCCCGCGAGAACTGACCCGTGGGATCTTAGCAGGCAATTGCGGAGCCCTATCCCCCTCGTTGGGCTTCCGTCTCGCTCTATCTGGGCCTCCTGTGGGACAAGACCTGAAATCTTGCCCCCGGCTGGTCAATTAGTAAGGTGCGTGAAGCTGTCCTTGCTCTAGGGTCAAGGTATTCCGTCGTGCACGGCCTCCGGCCCAGATTCCCGCTGTCAATACCGGCGGGCTACAACCCTGCCCCGGTCCACTTAAGGCTTCCCACGACCGGATCTCCGTCGCCTGTGGCCCTGTCTGCCGACTGCCACCTAGTCAATAGTCCAGTAGTCCAGGAGCTCCAACCCCTGAGTACCCTGTCACTTCGCACTCCTCTCACTTTCTCTCTCCTTCTTTCTCTGTCTTGTTCCCTCCCATTACACCTCTGGACCCCTAGGTGGGCGTCACCATCCGCATGGCCCCACCCACTGGGTGTCCCTATTGTCATGGTGGGTGACTAGGCTGTGCTGGCTGATGTTGTGTACCTGGATGTGGGGTTTGTGATGGAGAACCAAAGAGGAGGGACTCCTGCACCTTGAAGAGGGGTGCAGTCATCTGTGACACCCTGATTTTTTCAGGGTGTCACATTAGCCTCTTTCCCTCCCCCCTGCAGTCTCTAGTATTCCTCTCTTTCCTTCCCCCCTGCAGTCTCTAGTATTCCTCTCTTTCCCTCCACCCTGCAGTGTCTATTATTAGCCTCTTTCCCTCCCCCCGGCAGTCTCTATTATTAGCCTCTTTCCCTCCTCCCTGCAGTCTTTAGTATCAGCCTTTCTTTACCCCATATCCCCGTATATAAAGCATTATTCTACCCCCCCACCCCCCACATACCCAGTCAGTAGCCTTAGCGACACCTCCACCTTGCCCACGAATCTTCAGCTATGTGAGCGCATACCTGCTCCAGTGCCCACTGTGCTCTTTCTCCTCCTGCTGCTCCGGTGAGTGTCCTCTTCTGGCTCCAGCGTCAGCCGCGTGTATCATCTGCATTACACGCCACAGCACGGCGCAGGGAACTGATTGGCGCGCATGCCTCTGACCCCAGACGTTCAGGCGCTGGTACTTCTGAGGTCAATCAGCTCCTTGTGTCCGGCGCCCGAAGTATATTTATTTGTATTTGCGTCTTAAAGACGTGGATATAAATAAATAGAGGTGCGCCTCTCCAACCCCCCCTCCGAAAATACAGCGGATTCATTAGACTGTCTAACGGAGGGGGGAGGATGTATAAAAAATAAAAAATTTTTTGCTGTCAGAAAGTGCCGCCCCCTGCAATGCGCCGCCCCAGACATGGGACCACGGGTGCCTAGTGGCAAATACGGCCCTGTGTAGAGGTATCATACTGTGTATAGAAGGAGCTGTGGGAACATCATACTTTGTATGGGGGAGGTATAGGGGCGTCATACTGTGTATAGAGGAGCTGTACATGAAGTGAACACTTAAGAACCATTATTGTTATAGGGGTATACAGGGTATTGTGACTATAAGAAAACAGGAGAACAGAACAAGAGTATGGTACAAAATTGGATAATTTTAATACAAAATGACTGGCACAATATAAAAGTCGGCAGCACACTTCACTAGGCATGTGTATAACAACAGTTATACTATTATAAAGCATGTAATAAAATATGAAATATAAAACTTGCAATCTGAATTATACTAGCTGCAAGTCACAACATCATTAAAGCAGAGGAGTACTACAAACAAATAAACCGGAAATAAATAGTAAAGAGTTAGTACTACAGGTGCCAAGTTAACTAATACATACATGTCAGTGATCGTTATAGATCCAAGTAACACATTGTCTTAGCAGCAGAATAAATCACAGACTATGGGCAGCATAAAAATAGGCATACCCATAGTTAAAACACAGCCAGGTGGGAAGCAGAAGAGAGATCCCCCTGGAGCAAGGACCCCGACGTACGTTTCATGATCTTAAAAGATTTTAGATTATTTCATCTGGGGGAAGGAAGGTGGAACACCATGTGGAAGCACCGTGCTTTTTAAATATGGCGCTCGGTCGCTCTTGCCACTCCGCCCCCAGAGCGTCAGCGCGGGTGCACCAATCGTAACTGGATTTCCGGACGTCACCAGTAATCAACGCCCACAAATGGCTGTGAGCATGCGCGGGAACGGGGACGCGTCACCCGAAATCCGCGCATGCGCACGGGCGATAATGATGCCGGGGACGCCGGGCCAGTACACCCAGAGATGCAGTCGGGCGATGAGAAGGGAAGGAGGGGCCAGAGCAATCAGGTAAGAAACATCAGTAAATAAATCGAGTGATCATGAGCACAGGGAGAAGAAGCCGTAATCACATAATATGAAATAACAGAATCTTCAGTGATCCGCTTCATAGGAAATCCCAAACATGGCTCACAAAAAATGAATAGATGACATATCCATAAAACAGCCGATGCCATGAAAATATAAGTTCCAGAGTGCCAGAAAAAAGTGTTTATCTAGAATTTAAAAGGACAAAAAGGTATAATTAAAAACAAGGCACAAAAAAACAGGGAGACAAAGAAAAAGACGCTCATCGTAAGAAGGGTGCAAAGCTGAGATGTTCATTTAACCCCTTAGGGGACAGTGTTCCCAGCATATAGATCCAGCGTGTTTCACGCTGGGCTAGAATTCCCACCCCTCGCACTCCCATGGATGACGTCGATACCCCTGATTTTCAGGGATGTCGGGTCACAATCATGGAAGGCATGAAAATGGTGAGGGAGGGTCTTTAAGGTGGAAATGTCAACCACAGTCTGGGCCGCAGCAATGTCCCTCACATGCTCCCTCACACGTTTGCGAGGCTCTCTACTGGTGAGACCCACATATATCATGCGGCACCCGCACGTGGCATAGTATACCACATTGCTGGTCCCGCATGACACATAGTGGCGGATATTAAAACTGCGCAAACCAACAGCAGAAGTGAAGGAGGAAGTGTGAAGGACATTGCTGCAGGCCAGATAATGGCCGCAAGGGAAACAACCCTTTAGGGGAGTACCGAGGTCCAAAAAGGTGGTAGGCTGGCGTGGAACATAGTATGTCACGCAGGTTAGGAGACCTGCGAGGAGTCATGAGGGGGTTATTGGGCAACAGGTCACGTAAGATGGAATCAGAGCGTAGAACATCCCAGTGCCTGCTCAAAATAGATCGCATATTGGACCATTCATGGTTGTAAGTGGAAATATCGAATTTGCCCAGGATCTGAGGAATTGCCGGTCTTAACCGCTTATTCGCTTTATCTGAGAGTGTGCAAAGCTATAGATCTTTACTCCAGAAACATACCAAGACCTGGTGGAACAGGGTGTTCCTTGATAAATAAATCCAAAAAGGGCTTGTACCACGGGGCTTGCGGGTTCAGGTCTGTCCATCTTTTCAGGTGGATAATGAATCCATCAGAACACTTTGGGAGGAGCTTTCCAGTGCCTGCTCGAGAGGATTTTAAAATCTTCTCAGTGAGCTTGACACTGCCTCGATTTTGGAGATGGAGACAGAAATAGAAAAACCTCTGATTACCATCAAAGAGAATATGTCAGCAGAAGCTTTGGCCAAATTCACCAGTCAGAATGAATCTGATTTATTACTGTTGGAGGTGTTTTTCTGCTCTCCCTTTAGTCCTGATTACTTTGTATATAGGTAATAATTTAAACTTAGAAGAATAATAACAAAATGTTTAATAACAAGAAAAATAAAATATTAACAAGATAATTCAAAATAACAAAGCATATAACAAAACCCTTCTTCAATGTCCTATAATTAGAGAAAAATACAAAGGCAAATATATGTATTCTTATCAATGGTCCTTCATGAGATAGAGAGAGCGAGATACCAATTTGTACTCCAATATATACCAAAAAGGATCCCCATTCACACCCACATACAATCCACGACTCCTCCTTTGCTCCGGAATCTTTTGTGATACAATGTCCAATCAATTTCCGGTAATATGAGCAATGGCGTATGGTTGCAGTGGTCATCTTCGTCCTGCAGATGGCATCCTTGTACTTTGGGTTAAAGTTTTGGGGCCAAAAAGGCCTGGGGCATAACAGCTGGCTCCAAGAAGTCTAACTCAAGATCAAAGGTTTGTATAGCACTTAAACAAGGGGTTGTTTACCAATGCACATTTCAATAGGCTAGAAACAGAATTTCCAATTACTGGACACTGATATGTACCTGTCCAAAAGACCACAAACAAGATATTCAAAAACACCACAGGAGTTGTGGATCTTCTGAGAGACTAAAGCCACAGTATTCAATTCCAATGGAGATGCAACCTTTATCCCTTTGACAGAACAAAGGTCAAATCATCAAAGAACACACACAATGGCCTTCCTGACAGACAGGTTATGCGACTCCAAAACTGTACATAGCTGATTCCTTGGATGTAAAGTCCTGGTAGCTGATAGATACAATATGGAGTCCAGTGATTCCTTGTAATACGTACATTGTCCATGTTGGCTTCCAACATACCCCCCTTTGTGTCTGAATGACACATATATGTTAAGAGGCCACAAATCCGGAATCCTCTTCACCACTGTAGCTGATTCTTCTTCTTGTTAGGCGGATGAGGAGTCTTCTGCCACACTCACTCACCATTCACCAACTTTCACTCACATAACTTTTCAGTTTGACTTCTAATAGGACATTGAAGGAGGCATAGAATGATAATATTGTACAAATCAAAATATATATAGGATCATTACATCACACAAGAGTCATATAGAAAAACAATCAATTGCATCATTTGTTTTAGGATAATAATTTCTATTAAGATTTCCCTATTGGTTTCGCTTTGGAATTAAACAATCTTTCATACTGTGCCCTCCTCTGTCACAGTTACCACACATTATTATTTCCTTTCATTCAATGGGAATTTGCACATCTGTGTCATATGATGCAATTTTGACAATGGCTTGTTCTTTCACAGTTAAAATCTGAATTTTCTTATATAGGTAACGGGTTACACAACACATGTATATTTGTAAGAGGGATAAAATGAGAGAAACAATGAGTAATATAACAATTGGATGGATTAAGTAATTCAGTATGCCATTCGCTGCATTTGAGTGACCAAATATTAGCTCCCACCAATAACCCTTAGCATCGTTTTCCAATAGATGGGTAACTTCCTTTAGTTCATTTTGGTCATGATGTACTAGAATTGTGGCATTTGCCTTCTTGTAATACTATTGTATGTATTGAGGATTTCGATTGCGTTAGGGCAATAACAACCAGAGACGAGTTCTTGGTGCAAAGACGTTTATAATATGCAACCACGGTATGTACATAAACGGAACAAAAACACAGCAGAACATAAAACACAGGAAATACCTTCCAGGATCGGAGCGAAGGGGAATTCCCGGGACCACGCACCGGACTCCCCCAGGGAGACCACCAAGAGCGAACCCCTATACAGGGACTGTCTGGCAATCACCCCAGAAGGCCTAAATGCGCAGCAGCCGGGACACAAAGGGCAATAGGTATAGTCCAAAAATGTCCGTACGTGATGAGAGTCCAGAGTGGTTACGAACCGGAAGGAACCGGGCAGAAGTGCTGACCAAAGACGGCAGACGGAGTCCGGGCACAGCTTGATGAGACCAGGTGAAGTCCAGAGTCGGTGTCGGTTGTTTTTCAAGAGGATCCAAATATCAATCAGGAACCAAGAGCAGCAGAGCAGGAGTACACAGCAAGCAGTATACTCAGGCACTGGACTAAGCTTAGGGGCGGCCTTTTAAACAGATGGACAGGAAGTAGGGCAACAGAACAGCAAACTCCATGTTAACAAAGGGCAAGCTCTTTCAAAAGAGAACTGGAAATCCCGGAACTCTGACAGTACTCCCCCCCCCAGAAACGGCCTCAGGACGGATCAGGGCCTGGCTTGTCTGGGTACCGTCGATGAAACTGAGCAACCTTCCGGGGCGCTCGAATGTTACCCACAGGTTCCCAGGAATCGTCCTCGGGGGAGTACCCCTGCCAACGTACCAGATACTGAAGCCGATGCCGATGGAGCCGGGAGTCAATAATGTCTTCAACCACGAACTGTTCCTGGCCGTCAACCATCACAGGCGGAGGAGGAGGCACGATACGCCCAGGAAACGTATTAGGGGAGACAGGTTTGAGTAGAGAAACATGAAAGACCGGGTGTACCTTCAAATGGTGCGGCAACCTCAGCCGACAGGCAACAGGGCTCACGATCCCGGTGATCTTAAACGGACCGATGAATTTCTGCCCCAGCTTCTGTGAAGGAACACCCAATTTCAGATTTTTGGTGGATAACCACACTGAGTCCCCTACCTTATACAGGGGTGCCTGTTTCCGGTGAGTGTCCGCCGACTTCTTGTAACGCTCCTGAGCCGAAGCCAAAGAGTCCTTCAAAACCTCCAGATTCTGTCGTAGCTCCGTCACTCTGTCCTCCACCGCTGGCACCGAAACCGCCACCGGTGACCTAGGCAAAACATTCGGATGGTAACCCAAGTTAGCGAAAAAGGGCGTTACCTTAGTGGAGCTGCTCTGAGTGTTGTTATATGAGAACTCCGCCAAAGGAAGCAGCTTCAACCAATCATCCTGCAGATGGCTGACATAACACCGTAGGTACTGCTCCAGGGTTTGATTAGTCCGTTCGGTTTGCCCATTTGTCTGAGGATGGTATGCAGAGGACAAACAGACATCAATACGGAGTGCCGAACAAAACCCCTTCCAGAATTTAGACGTGAACTGCACGCCCCGGTCTGAGATGATCTCATCTGGTACCCCATGCAATCGAAATACATTCTGGATAACCAAATCCACTGTCTCTGCGGCTGAGGGAAGACCGGTACATGGAATAAAGTGAGCAGCTTTGGTCAACCGATCCACCACCACTAAAATGGTATTGTTACCGCCTGAGACTGGCAATTGCACAATAAAATCCATTGAGATGGATCCCCAAGGGCGAGATGGAACGGGTAACGGTTGAAGGAGTCCCGTAGGAGCCACACGAGGGACCTTGCACCGGGCACAAACCACACATGAGTGGACATAGTCTTTCACATCCTTTAAACAGGTTGGCCACCAGAAAAAACGACTCAGAAATTCTTGCGTCTTCTGTACCCCCCTATGACCTGCCAACACTGAGTCATGGACCAATTTGAGAACCCGAAGTCTAACAGCCTCCGGGACATAAATACGTCGCTCTCTCAACCACACACCATTCCGAAGGACAAGAGTCACATCATTCGGGGGGGCAGCGAGAAATACGTCACCATCATAGGCCAGCTTGATGTCCTTCCACAAGTCCTGGTCCTGGATTACTCCAACGAAATTGGCATCAGATAACACGGTCTGAGACGGGGTTCCAGGCACGGAGTCCATGGCGTGGATTCGGGACAAGGCATCGGCTTTCCCATTACGTGAATCTGGACGGTATGTAACGATAAAATTGAACTGGTTAAGGAACAAGCTCCAACGGGCTTGCCGTGGAGACAGGCACCTGGCAGATTTAAGGAATTCTAGGTTACGATGGTCTGTGAGAACTACCACTTGCTGCGCTGCTCCCTGTAAGTGGTGTCTCCATTCCTTAAAAGCTGCAATAATCGCCAACAATTCCTTGTCCGCAATGTCATAGTTCCTTTCTGCAGGGGACAACCGGCGAGAAAAGAAAGCACACGGATGCAAGAGACTCTTGTCCCCAGTTCTTTGGGAAAGGATAGCCCCTAATGCATAATCGGAAGCGTCGACTTCCACAATGAAGGGGAGTGCGGGATTCGGGTGTATTAGTATTGGTGCTGAGGTAAAACAAACCTTGAGACGATTGAAAGCTTCCTGGGCCTGGGCGGACCACACAAACTTCTGTCCTTTCTTGGTTAACAGAGTGATAGGACGGACGATCTCTGAAAAGTTACGGATAAAGCGTCTGTAAAAGTTGGCAAAACCGACAAAGCGTTGTACCTCCTTGATGTTTCCTGGTTCCGGCCAGTCTAGAATTGCTTGTATCTTGCCAGACTCCATGTTCAGTCCCTGAGGAGAGATGACATATCCTAAGAATTGTATTTTTGAGCAATGGAATTCGCACTTCTCCAGTTTAATATACAGGTGGTTATCCCTCAGTCGGGTAAGTACTGTCTTGACGTTCTCCTGGTGTTCCTGTAGGGAATCAGAAAAGATCAATATATCATCCAGGTAAATCACCATGAATTGGTCCATTATATCCCTAAAAATATCGTTGACTAGGTGTTGGAAAGCCGCAGGAGCGTTACAAAGTCCAAAGGGCATCACTAGATACTCATAATGTCCATACCGACATCTGAACGCTGTTTTCCACTCGTCCCCGGGACGTATGCGGAGTAGATTGTATGCCCCACGGAGATCCAATTTAGTGAATATCTTTGCCTGTTGTACTCTCTCCAATAGCTCAGGAATCAACGGTAACGGATACCGGTTCCGGATGGTTATCTTATTTAGTTCCCGGTAGTCGATACAAGGTCTCAGAGTCCCCTCTTTCTTTTTCACAAAAAAGATGGGTGCCCCTGCTGGTGAGGTAGAAGGGTGAATAAATCCCTTGGCTAGACTTTCATCGATGTAATCCTTTAGTGCTTCTAACTCAGGTGCCGCCAACGGGTAGACATGACCAAACGGGATCTCTGCCCCTGGGAGTAAGTCTATGGGACAATCATACGGTCTATGCGGGGGAAGCCGATCTGCTTTTCTTTTGTCGCATATATCAGCGAAGTCATGATAAACCGGGGGTAGAACAGGTACCTGTACAGTGCCCTCCGCATTCGGTGTTATTGGAACCGGTACAGTTGGACTAATGGTCGGACCATTCTGCGGTGGGAAGGATATTTCTTTAGTCTCCCAATCGATGACTGGATTTGTAGACCGCAGCCAAGGAATTCCTAGAATTATCGGAAAATGGGGAGAAGAAATTAACATGAAAACAAGGGTCCCCTGCTGACCTGGCTTCATCACACATTCTAGGGGTACTGTTTCCCGATCAACTGGTCCAGAAACTAATGGAGAACCGTCTACCGTCTCCATGGTAACCGGTGAGGATCTTTGTTGAGTCTGGATACCGTGTTTCCTGGCAAAAGAAGAGTCCATGAAATTTCCCCCTGCCCCAGAGTCTATCATAGCAGAAGTAGGAATTAACTGTCCCTCCCACCGTATCTGAATGGGAAGCGAGCAATGGGTGTATTTCCCTTCTGAGTCCTTAGGTGAAGTTGACATTACAGTCAAGGGAAATACAGCATCCAGGTGTCCACTTGCCTCAGAGATATCGGACTCTGCGTCCGTGTTGTCACACTCTGCCATGGCTGCCAATACCTTATTTGGGCGATTTGGACGTTTTGGGCAGTCAATCAGAAAATGGTCTGATTGACCGCAGTAGAAACACAAACGCTCACGGAGCCGGTGTTCACGACGTTCGTTGGTCTCTCGCTTTTGTAGAGAGTCCACTTGCATAGGAACATCCTCGGCCTCCCGTGGCGTCTTGAGAGCGGGTTCTCTGGAAGGAAACGCAAAGTTGGTTACCCGGTTTACAGCTGCCCATTTTTCCTGTCTACGTTCCGTCAAGCGGGTATCGATACGTACACAGTGTTGAAGAAACAGTTCAAAATCCCCTGGAGATTCGGAATGAGCTAACTCGTCCTTGATGGTACCGGACAAACCCTTTCTGAAAACTGACAATAACGCATTGTTTCCCCAGTCGGTGTCTACCACTAACCTTTTGAACTCAGTGGCGTATTCGACGACCGACCGCTTTCCCTGACGTAAGGAAAGGAGAGCCGATTCAGCGGTAGCACGGCGATTCGGATCATCAAACATTTGCGCCATTGCGGTTAAAAAGTCATCCAGGTGATTTAAACGGATATCACGATTCTCTATCATAGGATTAGCCCAAGCCAGCGCTCGGGAGGTTAACAACATGATTATACATAACACTTTTGACCGGTCAGAACGGTAATAATCAGCATGTACATCAAAAAATAGTATACACTGGTTAACAAATCCACGAAACTGACTACGATCACCACTGAAACGAAATGGGGGTAACCTAGGCATACCGGCAGCTGATACGGACGTAGTGGGGGCGGCTTCCTGAGCCTCCACTCTGGTTTGCAAATCCTGAATAGCCAGACCCAGTACCTGATGATCATGGCCCAGCTGTACCTCCACATCTCTAAGTTTAGTTTGCACCACCTCCATCTCCTGCTGCAAGGAGTTAATCATGGAAAAAAGCTGATCTACTCGTGTCTCAGTCATTTCCCCAGCAAAATCCATTTATGGCCTGAGTATAATGTAATACTATTCTATGTATTGAGGATTTCGATTGCGTTAGTGCAATAACAACCAGAGACGAGTTCTTGGTGCAAAGACGTTTATAATATGCAACCACGGTATGTACATAAACGGAACAAAAACACAGCAGAACATAAAACATAGGAAATACCTTCCAGGATCGGAGCGAAGGGGAATTCCCGGGACCACGCACCGGACTCCCCCAGGGAGACCACCAAGAGCGAACCCCTATACAGGGACTGTCTGGCAATCACCCCAGAAGGCCTAAATGCGCAGCAGCCGGGACACAAAGGGCAATAGGTATAGTCCAAAAATGTCCGTACGTGATGAGAGTCCAGAGTGGTTACGAACCGGAAGGAACCGGGCAGAAGTGCTGACCAAAGACGGCAGACGGAGTCCGGGCACAGCTTGATGAGACCAGGTGAAGTCCAGAGTCGGTGTCGGTTGTTTTTCAAGAGGATCCAAATATCAATCAGGAACCAAGAGCAGCAGAGCAGGAGCACACAGCAAGCAGTATACTCAGGCACTGGACTAAGCTTAGGGGCGGCCTTTTAAACAGATGGACAGGAAGTAGGGCAACAGAACAGCAAACTCCATGTTAACAAAGGGCAAGCTCTTTCAAAAGAGAACTGGAAATCCCGGAACTCTGACACTTCTCTTGATTAAGCTTCATCAATAGATATTCATCCCTATTAAATTTCATCAACCAATCTCCAAGCTCTTTCCCCATTCCCAGGCTTAATGCCTGTAAATTAACTGGAGTGCGATATTTCAGATCAATTGATAGATTGGCAACAGTAGGAATTATATAATCCCAGTTATGAGTCTTGATTTCTGTAACTTCGCCAAGAGTACACCAAGCTCCCCTAGCTACAGATGTCACTAAAGAACAATGTTGTGTTGTAATAGATACATTGGTAGTGTTTATGAGAAAAAAAAAAACTCTTTGATGTCCTAGATAGAAGACTGGTGCCTTGTCTTTTGAGATTGATTCCCCATCCAAAATACAAGTGGATGAATTACTCCAACATTTGTCCTCAACCAACCTAAACTGTCCTGGTGAACATAGTATATCATGATTCCTTTGTATGCAAAGGGAAATGTCAACCTGTTTCCACCTTCCATTTCTCCTAATCACTTGAGGATGTTCTAACCTTGGATGTAATAATGTAGAATCACCAGTTAAAATACCAATTGAACTAACTTTATGCATGCGCTCTAAAGGTGAATCTGAATAAGGAATAAATGAGGAAGCATAGCATCTCTCAAAGTCATAATTGTTGCACCCAACCCACGCATTCACCCACCATTTCGAATGTGTAAAGCTCATGAGTTCAGGTAAAAGAGCAGCGGTTTGAGACAACCATTCAAATGGCCATTGTCCATCATAAATAGATTGTATTGCTAACTTAGGCGGGCTTTGCACACTGCGACATCGCAGGTGCGATGTCGGTGGGGTCAAATTGAAAATGACGCACTTCCGGCATCGCATGCGACATCGCAGTGTGTAAAGCCTAGATGATACGATTAACGAGCGCAAAAGCGTCGTTATCGTATCATCGGTGCAGCGTCGGCGTAATCCATGATTACGCTGACGCGACGGTCCGATGTTGTTCCTCGCTCCTGCGGCAGCACACATCGCTGTGTGTGAAGCCGCAGGAGCGAGGAACATCTCCTACCGGCCTCACTGCGGCTTCCGTAGGATATGCGGAAGGAAAGAGATGGGCAGGATGTTTACATCCTGCTCATCTCCGCCCCTCCGCTCCGATTGGCCGCCTGCCGTCTGACGTCACAGTGACGCCGCACGACCCGCCCCCTTAACAAGGAGGCGGGTCGCCGGCCACAGGGACGTCGCACGGCAGGTGAGTGTGTGTGTGAAGCTGGCGTAGCGATAATTTTCGCTACGCCAGCTATCACCACATATCGCTGCTGCGACGGGGGCGGGCACTATCGCACTCGGCATCGCAGCATCGGGCTGCGATGTCGCAGTGTGCAAAGCCCGCCTTAATGTTAGATGACAATTCCATTTGCCCTTGCGTACAAACTAGAGCCCAAGACATATTTCTACCTTTTGTTATCATATTTTCCATTAACTCTTTAAAATGTTGGATAAAATCTTTTGCTACCCCAATATAAGTATTTACATGATCTTGCTGTAAATTGTTAATGACATCATTGATTTTCCTTTGCACTTCAAACCCTTTCTTGCTGTTGGTTGCTATGTCTGCAAGTTTCGTTCGTAAACTACTGATATCAGCTTCATTAATAACACCCATACCTGTTCCTAATCCTCCCAGCAAAGTACTGAAAGTATCCCTTCGCCCTCTGTCATTCCTTGAATTAAATAATTTATGATGGTGTCTTATTCGACTTTCTGCATTTTTAGTAGTAAACCATCGATATAGGGCATGTACATGATTTAGTGTATATTCTGCACAGATTGGGTAGTATGTTTTTATCAACCATAGGGAGATATTAACTCGCCAAGTAACAAATGCATATTGAACATCACTAGCAATGGTTTGAGTAGAATCTAGGTTGACCTGTAAAGGGTGTCCTTCCTCTAAGTATATTGTTTGTGGATTGCTGTCCGATTCATTGGTCATGCATGGTTTAATGTAATCTGGAGCGGCATCAATAATGTGTATCTCACCTATTTCTATTTCTGGCATTCCACATGTCCAATAACCAATCATTTCTCTATAGGAATTATATGGTTTAGACATTGAACCAATAATATACTTTTCTCCCTGCTGAACTGACATCTCAACCTCTGTGGCATCTCCAATGTAGGCCGCACGATATGTGAGAGTAATCCTTTTTGGCATGAACATTGAGTGTATATTATTATGCCAATATATACCACATACAAACAAATATTCTCCTTCTTTTAAGTTGTCACTAAAAGACCCATATTCCACCCCTTTTTCCTCATTTTTGTTGGGTAACTTAGACTCTTCCCCTAACCAGTATCCTGTCTCATTTACATATACTGTAGCCATCATAAATGGCTGCAATGATTTTGGATCTATATTTTGCACACCTTGCATATATGTTAATCTCCGGGTACTAGAACTATGATTGACTCTCCCAAATGAAAAGACAACACTATATTGATTGCTGGGACCCTGATAATATCTCCCAGTTACCTTTTTACCCTCTGGAACAAGTCTAACTGTTCTACTTTTAGCACGACTATGTTCAAAGTTGCTATTTGCACCAATGGTTATGTCTGGGTGTGTAACTACCACTCTCCCATACTCCTCATTAGGTAATATACCATGATCGATATCTCCTGAGTGTTCAATGTGATTTACTTCCATAGCATTAATTAGTCCAATTGTCAACAAAATTGCTGTAATGCTCAGATCCAGAATCCGGAATTTTCGGTCTTTCATATCAGGCTTCATTTAGGATCCTGGAAAATAAGAACAAGAGCGGCATCAAATTCTTATCAGTTATATCCTTTTACATTGATCTGCATGAACCCACTTTTCTATATCCCTCCTTTTCATGCATTTGACACTTTTCTTGTCTATTCGTTTAACTTTTACCACTTGCTCACTCAGCGCCATAGTCACCACATAGGGTCCTGTCCAATTTTCCTCCCATGAAGACTTGGGTACAAAATTTTTCACCATTACTCTGTCACCCAGTTGCAATTTTATTGGTGGCTTGCCAGATTCTTCTCTAGCCTTGGGTGCCATATTACCAGCTGCAAAGTGTAAATATTTTTGTACTTGGTTCTGCAACTGTGTCAGGAAATTTTCCTTCTCTGCACTTTCTCTCATGGGAGTACTGAGTTTGGGGTCTGCAGGATGGCAAAGGTTCATTACTCTACCAGTCATTAATTGATATGGGGTGATTGCAGTGCTTTTTGCATCCGTTCCCCGTATTGCCATTAGGATTGCAGGCAGGTGGTGTATCCAATTGCCCCCGGATTGCAAAACCATTTTTTTCAATCTCTCTTTTAAAGTCCTATTCATTCTTTCTACCATACCGGATGATTGAGGATGATAAGGGACATGAAACTTCTGTTCTACATTCAACATTTCACACATAGTAGTCATAACTTTCCCAGTGAAATGTCTACCTCTGTCTGATTCAACAACCTTTGGGAATCCCCACCTAGAGAAAACTTCCTTCCATAATGCTACTGCGGTTGCAGTAGCAGTGTCCTTCCTTATGGGCAAAGCTTCTACCCATTTGGAAAAAATATCAACTATCACTAGCAGATACCGATAACCTCCTGGAGCATTTGGCAAGGGACCAATAAAGTCCATTTGCAACCTTTCCCATGGCCCTTCAGCCAAAGGTATCCTGGAAAGCACAGGTTTTTGGCCCTTTGGTCTAGGGTTCATTTGGGCACAGATTAAGCATTCTTGGATAATTTCTACAATGGTATTTTTCATGTTTTCCCACCAGTATTTGGATTGAATAAACTTTAAAGTACTATCAATGCCCATGTGTCCTGTCAATCTGTGGTTTTCTTTAGCAATATCCTTTTGGTGTTGATATGGCACTACAAATGTAAGGCCTTCTGAAGTCTCTCTTAGTAATAGATCATCTTGCAGGATATATTTTTGGGGTTTATCTGTTGATTTTTCCCTGATACTGCATTTGATGTGATGTAAAACTGAGTCTTTATCCTGCTCTGCTGCCAAACATGGTGTAGGTGCTTTAATAACAGGAACACACTCTACCTCAAACTCTTCTTTGTCCTTGTCATCAAAATCTTGTTCTTCCCAAGCTTGCTTTCCCTCTACATCATAGGAAGTCCACCTTTCTCCTATTACTGCTGCCTCTTTAGCAAATTTATCTACCTTGTTATTACCTACTGTAATTTCGTCACTGCCTTTCTGATGTGCCTTCACCTTGATTATCGCCACTCTTCGTGGTTCTGCACTAGCCCTGTCCCATATGTCTTTCAAAACTGAACTGTGTACTAGTGTCTTACCTAATGCATCACTGAATCCTCTTGTGTGCCATAAAGGCATGTACTCAGTTAGTGATCTTGTGACATATGCACTATCAGAGAAAATTGTGATAGGCCCTGCACTGAAATGTAAAATTGCTTCCCTCACAGCCTCTAATTCAGCTCTTTGTGCTGAGAATTTCCTTGGGCATTTAATGAGAATTTGTTCATTTGTTTGGGGACACCACAGGGCATAACCCGTGTGAAACTGACCCACTTCCCAATATCTTGATCCATCCACCCAAATTTTTAGATCTTCCTTTCCTGCCACTAATCTAAACACTTCCTGTGTCTTAGCCATGTGTAGTTCCCCACAGTCATGTTTCTCCCCTTTGTACTGCATTAATTGTGGCAGGATGTAATTTGTATTGTGTGTCACTGTGATGTTCCTGGGTGTCAAATCTACCAGCCATCTTGCTACCCTTTGAGAAGATACACCACTGAGTGTTCGCTCTAAGAGCATTCTGATAGGAGTGTGGGGCGTTTGCAGTATGATTTTGGAAAATCCTACTATATACTCTGTGGATAGAATTGCCCAATGTACTGACAACAGATTCCTAACACAATCATCAAATCCTATTTCCACAGGGCTTAACAATCTTGATAGGTATCCAACAGGAACCCATTTTCCTTGCCTCTCCTGCAGCAACACAGCCGTAATTGCTACCATAGAGGCATGAACCTGCAATGCAAAAGGTAGATCTGAGTTTGGATTGCTTAAAGCAGGGGCTTGAGTGAGGCTGGTTTTCAGCCTGACAAAAGACTCCTCATGCTCTTGTATCCATTCCAGTGGATCAGCTTCTCTTTTATCACCTTTAAGAAGTTCATAGAGGGGTTTTGCTTTCTCAGCAAATCCCTCAATGAAGTCTCTGCAAAATCCAACGAGTCCTAAAAACTGTCTCAGTGCTGTTTTTGTGTTTGGCCTTGGCAACTTCCTTATAGTCTCACATTTGTTGGGGTCAGGAATTCTCCCTCCTTTTGATATTATCACCCCCAAAAATGACACGGACTCTTTCATCAATTGTGCTTTGCTAGGATTAAGCTTAAGACCTGCCTTCTCAAGAAGTGTCAGCAGCTCACTCAACAATTCATAGTGTTGTTCTTTTGTGTCAGTTTGGAGTAGAATATCATCCACATATTGTACAATACAATCGGGTTCTGAGAAATGTGACAAAATTTCAATCATACACTTATGAAAATAAGTAGAACTAGACTTGAATCCTTGTGGCAACCGACAAAATGTTAATTGTTTCCCCTGAAATGTGAATGCAAATTTGTATTGACAATCAGGGTGTAAAGGAATTGAGAAATATCCATTTGAGATGTCTATAGATGAATACACTGTGGAGGAGGGTTTGAGTGCTGTCATCATGTCAGGCATTTTGTCAACCACATTAGTGACGGGAGGGGTACATTTGTTTAAAGCTCTGTAGTCCAAAGTCGGACGCCAACCATTTGGCTTCTTTACTGGCCATAAGGGCGCATTGTTGGTGGATTGGCATTCCCTGATGACATTTTGAATCAGCAAATCATCTAGTATTTTTTTAATGTAGGGGACTGATTCTGGTGGTATTTTATACTGTCTCTGGGAGGGGGATCAGGACCCTCTACCATTACCACCATATTGGATACTTTCCCACATTGGGTTTTTGAATTTGCCCACACATTGTTATGTTGCCACAAGATATCAGCCAGTATTTCATCGTCAGTTCTCAATAACATGGCTGGATCCAAATATTCAGCACCTTTGATTGAATGAATACCATAATTGTCAGTAACCATTTTTAAACAACCTTTATATCGTGATCCTTTCCACAACATCCAGTTGCACAAATTAAGAATAAGTCCATGTTCTTTCATAACATCTGACCCAATAATGGTACCCTCATGTGTTGGTGAAAGATACAACCCATGCTCAACATACAAGTTTCCCAGGTTTACTGATACTGGTAAAGATTGTTGTGAAGATACCAATTGTCCTCCAAATCCTCTCAGAAAAATGTGTTACCACCAGGGTCTATAGTCAAATCCAGATTAGTCACACTGACAGCAGCACCTGTATCCAGTAAAATGTTAGTACGATGGCCCCCTACCGTACCCTGAATACGAGGTCTCCCACCCTTATCCCTGCTAAGCTGACTCACTAGGGATAATTCCGGGGCCTGACATCCCTATTGTTTTACATAAGGATTTGCTGGAGGTGGGGTCTTTAATTCCTCTGGCTTTTCTGCCATGGCCTTCCCAATCTTCCTCAGCTCTTCAAGAAGTGGGCCATATAATGTAACTTCCGGAACACTCTGCCCTCCATTATTTGCACTATCTGTCTCTGGCTTTTGCTTCCTAGCAATAAAAGGTCTATTATTGTTAACTTTTCTACCATTTCTGCAATCTTTCATAGTATGACCTGTGTATCCACATTTATAACATTTCCCAACAAACTTTACTTTGCCTTCATTTTTGACTACCTCTGAGATTCTCTTTTGTGGCTTGTTGTCATGACTTGTGTCCTGAATCCAATCTTTTAATATATTTACAAAGGCTTGATATGAATTTGCATTCCTTAAGGCAACCTTTGTTGGATAATCCACAAAGGTACATTTGTTAGCCATTGAATATAGAAAACTGCTATCATCAGGAGACATGTCAGGGCAGTTGTAGGTAGAACGATATAATGTCAAATACTCACTGCAAAAGATAATTGGATCATCTCCTCTATTTAATTTAGCATTTTCTAAGGCATTAGTACCTCTTGTATCTCTTCCTCCCATAACCCTCTTTAATTCCTTCATTCTGTCACTAGCATTTCCCCAATTAGATTCAAGATCTACAGACAATCCTTTGTGAGATCCTACCGGGGGCTGCAACTTTTCACACAGTTGGGATGGGAGCCATACTCTAAGTAAAGCACATGCAGCTCTATTACCGAGATTATATTGTGTTACTACAGCCTCTAACCTATTGGAAAGACTAATGGCTGAGGCGCTCGTGTCAAATTTTCCTAATACCTGGCATAGGTTTGTTTTCTCTTGTATGGAGAGTGTGGTGCATTGGATTTGATTACTGCTATTAATAAGCAAATTCTCTCTAATTTGTCTGTTTCTTCCTGACTCAGGAGTAAAGAGAGAGGAACTCTGATCTAGGTTACCCTCAAGGCTATCAGCAGTACATACAGGCTGCTCCTCCCCCCTTTTCCAATCTCTTTCCTTCTGGTCATCAGGGTTGCATATTTGATTACAACTATGGTTATTCACTCTAGTACCATCTTGTGGCTTCAAGGACCTAATACACTGTTCCTTAAGCTCTAATTTTACATTAGTATCATGCAATTGGTTCCTAAGGATTGCCATGACATCCTCATACTTTGCTTCTCTTTCTTCTAGCAAAGAAATTCGCTGTTCTCTAAGTTTACATCTCTCCTTATATTCCTCCAGCTTATCTTCCAATTCACAATTCTGTTGAACCATATTGTCCATCTCATCCCTTAGATCTTCATACTCACAACTATCATTTTCAGCACTAGCAATAGTCATACTGACGTCCTGCTCAATTTTATCCACATCACCTCTTAATTGAGCTTTCTCTGTATACCAAAGCAATTCCTTTTGCTCTGCAATTCCTTTCATTTTCAACAACATGCACAAAATATTTGCTAACTTCTCTTTCTTCGCTTTCTTTTTCGACCCTTTACGCGTATTATCATTCTGCCCTTCACATTGTTTCATTAGGTCATTAAATTGATGAGTCAAAGCATCATCTGTACAAGTATTGAATTGAGCAGAGGCATATTTTTCAATGTTCTTATTGACAAGTTCCATTTTACTTACAACTATTCTCACAGAAGACCAAGATATAAAAAAAAATAGATATATGTATATATGTATTAACTTTCCAAACAGAAATCACAAACTAATGACACAACAATACACAAACCAGTGAATATGACTTCACTAATCAGGGACTCAGATTGAGTAAAATCTTCCCTCAGGCAATCACTACAACAGTTTTGTGATTTTACCTATATCTGACTGACAGTGTCTCATGCACTTGATCAATTACAGATCCAAGATCCAGGCCAAGAGTGATCTCCTATTGAAGCATAAGGCTACTTCCCCTTAACATGTGATTTAGAATTTAATCTCTACCTCACTTTCCTCTCAGAGATGTCTGGTTTTACCCTTTAGATCTTATGAGAACTTCAATCAACAGGGTGCTACCCTAACTTTGCCGGCACAATTTACAAACAAATAATTATTAAACAAATAAACAAACAGGCCTGAACTCAACAAAACAAAATATAATGCATGTATAAAACTCTAAGTAAAGGAATTTATGCTTACCAAATAAGTGCGTCCACTTATTGATACAGTGTATCACAGACTTCAGGTTGATATCCCAGGCGTCCTTTAGTTTCCACGAACCAGCGTGTTTCTTGTCCACCAATAGGATATTTCTCCTTGGGTCTGTGTCCTTGAAGAGGTTTTGATCGTCTGGTGTTTAAACCGGATCTTCCTCGGTATCAGGTATATGGATGAAGCAGTTGGGAACTTCTGGATTCTGCGTGGAATGTTCTTTCCACGATCCGCTGGGGTGCCAAATGTTGGAGGTGTTTTTCTGCTCTCCCTTTAGTCCTGATTACTTTGTATATAGGTAATAATTTAAACTTAGAAGAATAATAACAAAATGTTTAATAACAAGAAAAATAAAATATTAACAAGATAATTCAAAATAACAAAGCATATAACAAAACCCTTCTTCAATGTCCTATAATTAGAGAAAAATACAAAGGCAAATATATGTATTCTTATCAATGGTCCTTCATGAGATAGAGAGAGCGAGATACCAATTTGTACTCCAATATATACCAAAAAGGATCCCCATTCACACCCACATACAACCCACGACTTCTCCTTTGCTCCGGAATCTTTTGTGATACAATGTCCAATCAATTTCCGGTAATATGAGCAATGGCGTATGGTTGCAGTGGTCATCTTCGTCCTGCAGATGGCATCCTTGTACTTTGGGTTAAAGTTTTGGGGCCAAAAAGGCCTGGGGCATAACAGCTGGCTCCAAGAAGTCTAACTCAAGATCAAAGGTTTGTATAGCACTTAAACAAGAGGTTGTTTACCAATGCACATTTCAATAGGCTAGAAACAGAATTTCCAATTACTGGACACTGATATGTACCTGTCCAAAAGACCACAAACAAGGTATTCAAAAACACCACAGGAGTTGTGGATCTTCTGAGAGACTAAAGCCACAGTATTCAATTCCAATGGAGATGCAACCTTTATCCCTTTGACAGAACAAAGGTCAAATCATCAAAGAACACACACAATGGCCTTCCTGACAGACAGGTTATGCGACTCCAAAACTGTACATAGCTGATTCCTTGGATGTAAAGTCCTGGTAGCTGATAGATACAATATGGAGTCCAGTGATTCCTTGTTATACATTGTCCATGTTGGCTTCCAACAATTACGTTGGGAAAAAGAGATCAAAACGTTGAAAATTAAAAAGTTTCAATGTGATCAAAATGATTTTCAACAAAACCGTGTCTATAAATGGCGATCAAATGTGATAGGACGTCAATCTAGATCATGTTCCTATTCCAGAACACGGGGGACGAGTGCAGACAGTGGACGCACGTATCCCGGCCCCAGTGATACTGAGGAATCTGACATTGAAACCGGCCAAACCAGCGGTGTCATTACTAGACTCAAGTTAAAACAACAACTACCTAATACGAACAAACGTAGAACACCGCAGGTAATAAATCTATCCAACCATATCCTCTCCACCTCCCAGATTGATGTGTTGTCAAGAGGATTTTCGTTTTCACCCACTAACCCTTTCCATTGTTTCACACCGGCAAAGGATTTTTACATTTTTGCACGGAAGATAATCCTCACTAAACCACACAATAGACGCACACAATAATGAACAACAGGCCATACAGGATCTTGAGGAGTTGCTGGATGAAGCTGCACCCAGTACTCAAGGTGAGTTTCCATCTTGTGCTATGCCCAGATCTACAAGGTTTCCCCCTCTGTCCGTATCTCCCGCAGTTGAGATATTTACTAAACTGGTGATATCCGACTTTGACCAATTGTCTAGGAGACATCGGTATGACAATTTAACTCATACTGAGAGATTGGTAATCGAGTCCCTAGATAAGCTGGACGATATAATTATTAAGCCTGCGGACAAAGGGGGAAACATTGTGATCTGGCCAGCCATAATGTATGAAAAAGAGGCACTTCGCCAATTACGTGATAAATCCACTTATTGTAAGCTCCACTATAGCCCCGCTCAAACCTTTTCTGCTCAACTTCTGGCCATCCTCGGCAAAGCCTGTGAAGAAGGCATTATTAGTAAACAGGTTGTAGAGGGACTCAGTACGTTTTCCTAGAACACCAACTTTTTATTTACTGCCAAAAATCCACAAAGATGCCCTCTGTCCTCCTGGTTGCCCTATTGTGTCCGGCATTGAGGGGTTATGTGAACCAGTATGCCAATTTATTGACTACTATTTAAAACCTTTGGTTGAGACACTCCCCTCATATGTCCGTGACACGACGGACGTTCTCAGGAGGATAGACGGCATCTCTGTGGATAAAGATACATTACTTGTTACGACAGATGTTCAGTCCCTCTACACCTGTATCCACCATGAGGATGGCCTGAAGGCTGCTGAGTATTTTCTTTTGAACTCTGGTCGGGATGGCCCGATGTGTAATCTAATCCTTGAGTTGCTCCGTTTTGTCCTTACCCACAATTTTTTTTTATTTAAAGATGTACACTATTTGCAGCAGCGTGGCACTGCCATGGGCGCGGCCTGCGCGCCTTCGTACACAAACCTCTTAATGGGGTTCTGGGAGAGGGGTTTGCTATGTGACGGAGGCGGGCCGGCCGATGCTCATGTGCAGTGCTGGTTGCGGTACATTGATGATTTATTTATTTTGTGGGCAGGCAAGACGGAGCAGCAACTCGACGATTTCATGGGCCGACTTGGCATGAATTTATTTAATATTAAGCTAACCCACAGGCATGATGCCAAACATCTGGACTTTCTTGATATTGCCATCAAAATTGATGATAGAGGGGTTATTCAGATCGACGTCTTTCATAAAACAACTTCGGTGAATTCCCTCTTACATGCCTCATCATCCCATGATCGATCTACTATTCAGGTCATCCCATGATCAATCTACTATTCGGACCATCCCAATGGGTCAACGCATATACTGCTCGGACTTGTTGTTCGAGGAGCAAGCGGCGGATTTGAAAACTAGGTTTCAAGAGCAGGGCTATAGCAATAGGAGCATCAAGAGAGCTTACTTATGGGCGAAGCATACCCCTCGTTCCACCCTACTATATGATAATGCGGCTAAGACCGGCAATTCCTCAGATCCTGGGCAAATTCGATTTATTTCCACTTACAACCATGAATGGTCCAATATGCAATCTATTTTGAACAGGCACTGGGATGTTCTACACTATGATTCCATCTTACGTGACCTGTTGCCCTATAACCCTCTCATGACGCCTCGCAGGTCACGTAACCTGCGTGACATACTCATTCGGAGCCACTATGTTTCACACCAGCCTACCACCTTTTTGGACCTTGTTACTCCCCTAAAGGGTTGTTTCCCTTGCAGCCATTGTCTGGCCTGCAGCAATGTCCTTCTCACTTCCTCCTTCACGTCTGCTGATGGTTTACGCAGTTTTAATATCCACCACTATGTGTCATGCGGGACCTGCAATGTGGTATACTATGCCACGTGCAGGTGCCGCATGATACATGTGGGTCTCACCAGTACAGAACCTCACAAACTTGTGAGGGAGCATGTGAGGGACATTGCTGCGGCCCAGACAGTGGTTGACATTTCCACCTTAAAGACCCTCCCTCGCCATTTTCATGCCTTCCATGATTGTGACCCGACATCCCTGAAAATCAGGGGTATCGACGTCATCCATGGGGGTGCGAGGGGTGGGAATGTACGCAAAATTCTAGCCCAGCGTGAAACACGCTGGATCTATATGCTGGGAACACTGTCCCCTAAGGGGTTAAATGAACATCTCAGCTTTGCACCCTTTTTACGATCAGCGTCTTTTTCTTTTTCTCCCTGTTTTTTTTGTGCCTTGTTTTTAATTATACCTTTTTGTCCTTTTAAATTCTAGATAAACACTTTTTATGGATATATCATCTATTCATTTTTTGTGAGCCATGTTTGGGATTTCCTATGAAGCGGATCACTGAAGATTCTGTGATTTCATATTATATGATTACAGCTTCTTCTCCCTGTGCTCGTGATCACTCGATTTATTTACTGATGTGTCTTACCTGTCTGGCCCCTCCTCCCCTTCTCATCGTGCGGCTGCATCTCTGGGTGTACTGGCCTGGCGTCCCCGGCATCATTATCGCCCATGCGCGGATTTCGGGTGACGCGTCCCCGTTCCTGTGCATGCGCACAGCTATTTGTGGGCGTTGATTGCTGGTGACGTCCGGAAATCCAGTTACGATTG